>NC_141691.1:638793012-639038012 GCF_964263255.1 Lissotriton vulgaris
AGACATCAAACGATTGTTGGCATAAACAAGCAAATCCGAAAACATTCCCACAAAAGTGCACATTCAAACTTATTGATGCCTTGAATTTCCAGTCGCCACACCTTAGGTCACTCAGTTTACACCTGACCTCTGACCGAAGTGTCTATATTGTTGCAGAGGTTCATCACCCCAAAGCTCAAAACCTAGCGACTGAGTCCATATATGTGTTGCCCACGACAACATACCCATTCCCACTTTGATCTCCCGTGCATTTAACCACTACAATTTCTCCTGGTAACTGTAAATCCTCTAATAAAACCTTTACATATGCTGCATTGCAGATCGGTGTACCTGCAGAAGTAAGAAAACCATGTTGAGACTCTCATTTGTGCAGTTAAACTGTACGCTCTAGTAAGAGCAATCAATTATGTCACTTGTGTAGAGCTAACATATTGTAGCCAGGAGGCTTCAACAACATAATTGATAATACATACAGCATATGCTGCTTCCAGTGTGCCATTATTACTTCTCATCCACAAATAACAAATGGTCGGGTTCCATTAAGGGTTCATCCTTAATATCTGGGTACGGGTTGGTGCATAAATCCATGAAATCTAGGCAATCATGTTCAATTTCATCACAATCAACATCCTTTACAGGCAACAGTGTGGAAGGGTTTAACACAGTACATCCCTTATTCTCACTTGAAAGAAGTTTTTGCTCGTAATAAGTCAGTCTATTGTGTGTCTTGTACTGGGTTTTTGTTCTGGTTAACAGCAGCTCCACAGAGTGTGGGGCCATAACAGTTGAAGGGTGTTCCATCATTATGTTCTCACTCTTTGCCAGACTAGTTATTACAGCCACCACCATTTTTGGGCAACCCAGAAGACCTGCATCTACAAGGTCAAGGGCAGTAGAGAAGTAGACTGTACGTTTTTGGGCATCTCCATGCCCCTGTGTCAACGCTGGTTCCAGTAAGCATGAACACCAAGCCACCACAGATGATCCAGGAAAGGAATGGGTGAGTCTAATGCTCCTGGGTAATGGAACCTGAAAGCATGCATCTCAAAATGAGACAATGCTTCTGTAGCATTGTTTAATACACCTGGTACATGCTTGGCTTTGAACAACACATTTTGCTTCAAACACATCAGAACAATTTCCTTTAACAGTCTTAGGATAATTTAGCATTTCGCAGCCTGCTGATTGATGCAAGCTACCACTGTCATATTATCAGACCAGAACATGACTACCTGATTGCGGAACTGCTCAGGCCAAATATATAATGCCACCAAGACTGGAAACATCTCAAGGAAACCTATGTTAGTAACCAACCCAGACTGCACCCACTTCTTTTGTCACCACTGTGCACACCAAGCTGACCCTAAAATGGCATCAAATCCTTTGCTACCCGCTGCATTGGTGACAAGACCTAGCTCCTCACTAGTTCTAGGCTGACTGGGCCCCACCACATTCCCATTAAATTCCTGCAAAAATAAATCCCAGATTCTCATATCTTGCCTGACCTCGCTAGACAGTCTTGTACATCTGAAAGAAACAGCTTAGTGTTAGATTCCTTACCTTAGAATATGCCCAGGCGTCAGACTGGATCCGGAAAGTTTTGCGCAGCAGTACCCCTGTGCGTCGGTAGGCGTCGTCTGCGGCTCCGCGTCCGTCGTTGGAGTCGTGGTCGCCGGGATGATGTCGTTGGAGTACTTAGATGATGCCCTCGCGCGCTGATGTCAGTTCTTCTTTTCTTTCCGCGCCAGCAGTGCAGATCCGGGAGGAGCACTAGTCCTAGTCAATTTTGGACTAAACTTTTGGATCTTTTTTGGATCCTTCTCAAGTTGATACCTCGACTCTGTGCCGATAGGGATGCCCGGGTTTAAACCCTGCGACAATTGTAACCCCTTGATGTCGGTTACCGACCCCCACCGTCGGTGCGTTTACTTCCTCGGTGTCGACCACGATGACAAGTCGTGCCCCGACTGCCAGGCCTTGACCTCGAAGGCTAGGTGGGAGCAGTCCCGTAAGCATCTCGAGCTCCGGCAGTCGGCCCGCGACATTCGAGGTCCCGTCTAGGAGGAGGTCGAGGGACCGTTCGCGGGGCCACAGTCATCACAGCTCGGCGAGTCAACACCACTCGTCGGGCTCCAAGTCCTGAGGTAAGTCGAAGAAGCAACATCGCTCTTCCGAACCCCCCCGACGCTCGCACGATGTGGCCGGGGTGACACCGCCCACGCGGCTCCGCCGGAGCCGCAAGCACCACGTCCAGCTCCACACCCACCGGTCCCTGGGCTGCACGCGACGCCGGAGGAGATCCGCGCCTTCCTCACGGCCATGAGGTTGCGCTTCCCTCCGCCGGGACCTGCTGAGGTACCTTCGGCCCCCGCGGGTCCGTCTGGGAGCCCAAGTGGGCCGGCGGCTCCGGCCCCGCGCCGTCAGGTGCTTCGACACTGGCGCCCCTGACGACTCCGGTCCAGACACCGCAGGGCCCCTCAGGATCCAGGCCTGGATCCGTGATGATGCCGGTTGACCTTATGAACCCTCCGCTAGCACCGTCACCGAAGGTGTCACCCCGGCGTCGTCCTTGGACGGCGTCGTCCCCGGTGCCAATCCCGGTCCGGATCCGGCATTAGACCGGCACCACCCGGCGCCGTCTTCGACGTCGATTGGTGAGCCTTTCACCGATGACCCGGCTCCATCATTTATTCCTGACAATCAGGAGATGGATGATGAGGGGGACTGGGAGGGGTCTGAGGAACTTCTGGCACTGCAGTGCCAGTTGAGCCAGGACTGGGCAGGCGAGCTGGGGGAGGCAAGTGGTCTGAACACTTCGCCCGACACTGGATTTGTCTCCCCTCCTACCATGGCTACGGAGGAGGAGGCTGCTTACAGCGTGGTGTTGACTAGGACAGCCAAGGCCTTGGCTCTTGAGCTCCCGGTCACGGCCATGAGGACTAACCTCCTCACTGAGATGCTCAAACCGCAGGCAAGCTCCTCGGAGCCTCTCCTGCTGTTTAACGAAGCCCTCACTGACGTTCTACTGGGCATCTGGTCCAAGTCCTCCACATGCCTCCCGGTATATCGGAACGGGGCCCGACACCACCGCTAGGCTCCAGGCGACCCCAGCTTCCTGTCCTTTCACCCCACCCCTGAGAGCCTGGTAATCCAGGCCTCTAGCTCCCAGACTGCATTCCCGACCGCTCCTCCGGATCAGGAATCCAAAAGGTACGATCAGTTTGGGAAGAAACTGTTCTCCTCACTGAGTTTGGGGTTGCGGTCTGTCAACGCCGCCTGCCTTTTGTGCCGTTACTCCCACTCTCTGTGGGATACATTGCGGAAGTGCTGCCGCAGTGCCCGGCGGAAGACCAGGCAAAGCTTACTCAAGCCGAGGCGGAGGGACGGAATGCAGCACGCTATTTGATCCGGTGTGGACTGGATACCACGGACTCGCTGGGCAGGGTGATTGCGACGGTATTGGTTCACTGCCATGACTGGCTGAGGTCCGCCAACTTTTGGGGGGATGTCCAAGCCTCCCTTATGGACATGCCCTTTGATGGCCGTCGCATCTTTGGCGACAAGGCGGACAGTGTGCTGAAACGTTTCAAGGACTCCAGGGCTACGGCTAATTCCTTGGGCCTCGGCCAACGTCGGCAATCTGCCGCCTTTCGTCCCTTTTGTGGCCAAGGAAGGGGTGCCCCCACACGTCCAGCTAGCCACAGGCTGCAGAACCAACCTCAATGCAGACGTGGTAATTGCTGTGGTAATTGCTGTGGTGGTGCCGGGGGACACCGGCAAGGTCAGTCCACACCCGGCCCGCAGCATCTGCCTCAAAATCCTCCTAGTCTGAGATTTCAGGTCCATTCGACGCCAGTGAGGGCAGGGTCCGCCATCACCTCCTCCACTCGTGCTCCATCACATCAGACAGGTGGGTGCTGCAAATCGTCCGAAGGGGCTACTCCCTGCCCTTCAAGACTACCCCTCCAGCCATGCCACCGCAGTACCACCACATGTCGGGGGATCACTTGCAACTTCTGCAGGAGGAAGTTACGGCCCTCTTGGCCAAGGGGGACTTTGAGCGCTTTCCTGGGCCACAAGTAGGACGTGGTTGCTATTCACACTACTTTCTGGTACCCAAGATGGGCAAAGGAGGCCTACGCCCTATCTTGGACCTACGGAGCGTCAACAGCTTCATCCAGAAGGTGAAGTTCAAGATGCTGACTTTGGCTCAGGTCCTAGCTGCCCTGGACCCAGTAGACTGGATGGTGCGTTGGACATGCAAGACGCGTATTTCCATATCCCTGTCCTGCCGGCCCACCGGCGTTACCTGCAGTTTACGGTGGGCCACGAGCATTTTCAGTATACTGTGCTCCCCTTCGGCCTTACCAGCGCCCCACAGGTGTTCTAGAAAGTGATGACGGTGGTCGCAGCTCATCTGCGCAGATTAGGGGTTTCAGTCTTCCGCTATTTAGATGAATTGGTTGTTGAAGGTGGGCTCGCCCTAGACAGTCGTCTCCCACCTCCAGACTACGGCCAACCTCCTGCACTCTCTGGGGTTCTCCTGTGCCCCTCTCAGAAGCTCCTTTTCATCGGAGCGGTTCTGGACTCAGCGCAGTTTCGGTTTATCCCCCCAAACAGCTGGTTCGGGATATTCAGGCTCTGATTCTGGTCTTTCCGCCTTTATCCCGAGTCTCGGTCAGGTTGACGCTGTGGCTCCTGGGGCTTATGGCCTCCTGCATCCTTCTAGTGCATCACACCCGGTGGCAGATGCGGGCTCTGCAGTGGGACCTGAAGTTTCAGTGGGCACAGCATCAGGGCAACCTGTCCTACCATGTCCGGATCTCGAAGGGCACTGCAAGACAGTTGCAGTGGTGGCTCACGAACCGCGATTGGTTCAGCGGTAGATCTCTCTCCCTACCCCAACCGGAGTATGTAGTAGTGACCGATGCGTCCCTCCTGGGATGGGTGGGTCCACATGGGAGAGAGGGAGATCAGAGGCCTCTGGCCTCCGGCGGAGTCCCAGATCCACATCAACCTTCTGGAGCTGCGGGTGATCCGGCTTGCACTGAAGGCATTCCTTCCCTCTGTCCGGGGAAGTGTAGTGCAGGTGTTCACAAACAACACCACCGTCATGTGGTACCACCTGCATGCGTGGAGATTGAGCGGTGGGAGTTGACGCTATTTGACTTGCCTCCTGAAGTCTGTGATGTGATTCTGCCAGCCAGGCGTCCCTCCACAAAATCGGTATACGCCTGCAGGTGGAACAAATTTGTGGCATGGTGCACAGCAAAGGCTGTGGATCCTCTCTCTGCCCCTTTCAGAGGTTCTCCTCTTTCTTCTTTCTCTTGCCCAGCAGGGCTCTGCTCTAGGTACTCTTAAGGGCTACCTCTCTGCCATTTCAGCCTTCTTGAGGCTTCCTGATCAGCCTTCTCTTTTCAAGTTCCCTGATGTAAATAGATTCTTGAAAGATATCGCGCACATGTTTCTTCCTGTTCCTTTTGTGATGCCTCCTTGGGACTTGAAGCTCCTTTCGAGCCACTTCACAATTGCCCTCTTCGTCTTCTGACTCTTAAGACTGAATTCCTGGTTGCCATCACCTCTGCCAGGAGAGTGAGTGAGCTCTAGGCTCTATCTTCTAAGCCTGCTTTCCTTTCTGTCCATCCGGACAAAGTTGTTTTAAAAATTTGTCCTTCTTTCCTGTCCAAGGTGGTTAAGGCCTTTCACATCGGGCAGTCCATCACCTTGCCCACCTTCTTTCTGCCTCCCCATCCCTCGAAGGAGGAAGAGAGGCTCCACCGTCTGGACCCAAAACATGCGCTCTCCTTCTACCTAGATTGCACACGCCAGTTCCAGGTGGATGACCAGCTCTTTGTTGGTTATGTGGGCGCGAAGAAAGGACGGGCGGTGCACAAAAGAACCATCTCTCGGTGGGTCGTGTTGTGCATCAAGGTCTGTTACTCCTTGTCTAGAAAGGAGCCCCCTGTTGGGCTGAGGGCCCATTCCACTCGGGCCACGGTGGCTACTACTACCCTGGCTCAGGGAGTCCCCTTGCAGGACATCTGTCAGGCAGCTACGTGGGCCTCACTGCACACGTTTGCTCGACACTACTGCCTGGACAGCCAAGTCCGGAGAGATAGCTTTTGCGGCCGTTCCGTTCTCCAGGACTTTCGGGTGTGTTCTTGGTTCGCAGACCCACCACCGGGGTTGGTATTGCTGGGGTATTTATTCTAAGGTAAGGAATCTAACACTAACCTGTTTCTTTCAGATGCACAAGTTACTTACCTTTGGTAACAATATATCTGTAAGAAACAGTAGTTAGTGTTAGATTCCTTACCGCCCCACCCATCCTCCCTGTTCTGCGAACTGATATCTAGAGTTAAGGTATTTCCCTTTGAGGGCCCTAGTTTCATGGCACCAGTGTCGGTCTCTGGCCTGGCGCTGCGTTCCTGGCGCGGAAAGCTATGTCCAAGAACTGATGTCACCGCGCGAGGACGCGTCTAAGTACTCTGACGACGTCATCCCGGCGACCACGACGTCGACGACGGAAGCGAAGCCGCAGACAATGCCTACCGACGCGCAGGGGTACTGCTACGCAAAACTTTCCGGATCCAGTCTGACGCGTGGGAATATTCTAAGGTAAGGAATCTAACACTAACTACTGTTTCTTACAGATATATTGTTACCGAAAGTAAGTAACTTGTGCTTTAGGACAGACATGGCCTTGGCAATAGATTTGGTAAAGGGGCATCACATTTGAATAATCTGCAAAGCGAAATTCAGCTACCTAACCAAGGGCCAGATGTAGGTAAAATCAAATTTGTGAATCCTTAATGGTGAATTTTACCGATTCGCTATTAAGGACTCGCAAAATTGAATGTAGGTAGGAATCGCTAAATTATTAGCGATTCCTTAATATTCCTTAATAAGGAATCACAAATTGAGATTCGCTAATAAGGAATACCTACCCATTCATTCCTATGGGCTGGGAGGCCAATAGGAATGAATGTGAAGATATTCACTATTTGCGATTCGCTATTAAAGAATCGCAAATAGCGGGAGCTATTTCAAGAGTGTCAGGGTGTCAAATGGACACCCTGCTGCACCACTGAAATGTACATGTGTGCACATGTGGCCCACATACATGCCCTAAGGGCATGCATTAATTCCACAAGGCACTTTAAAAAAAGCAAAAAAGTGTTGTTGTTTTTTTAAAGAAAATCGCCGATTCCTTAAATGCAAGAGCAAAATAAGGAATCGCAAACACTGAAATTCGGCTAATTTCAGTGTTAGCGCTTGCTATTTGGCCACCTACATCTGGCCCTCTAGACTTGCAACTGATGGATATAACATGACCTTCTTAACCCCTGACATGCTTATAAAGCTTGAAAAAAAAAGTGTCAACCTTCTCCACTGGAAGCCTGGAGACCCCTGTCAAAGAATCCAACTCCCATTCGCTACTCAATTGTAGATGCAGGACCCAGTGTAATTCCCTGCCCTGGTGGGATCCCAAACCCCCCATTAAGTCCCGAAAAGTTTGCAGGGCCTCGGTGCACTGCCCAGTTCTGGGTGGCCTCAGAAATGGAAAGTCGTTGAGGTAGTGCAATACATATTGATGGCCTAACCTTCACCTGAAAACCCATTCAAGGAACGTGCTGAACTTCTAAAATTAGGAGCAAATTGGAAACCTAGCAAATGAAAATCCAGTGGATGCACTTGGAGTAAATGGAAAGCAGATTAAATGTCAAATTTTGCTAGCAAAGTCCCAGGTCCCAGCTCTGGCAGAATCTTGATCACCTGATCAAGGGAACTATACTTAACGGAGGATAGCGCACCATCAGTATCCTCATTGACTGACTGCCCTCCGGGAACCGACTGGTTATGAATCAATCTAAACTCACCTGGCTCTTTTTTAGGGACGACTCCTAAAGAGGAGCATACAAAACCATTCAGCAGGATTGCGTGAAATGGACCTGCTACCCTACTAAGACTCAGCTAATTCAGGATCTTTGCTCTGCCCACCCCCAGAATGGCCCTGATTGACTGCTGGTTTCTACAATAGGGAGAGCCCACATAACCATCTGCTGGGATCCGGAAACCTTCCTTGAAACCCTCATATAATGCCTGACCAGCCAAATGATTAATGTATAAATTGAGCCATAGGACCATTGAAGTCAAGTCAACCCAGCTGGGGAGCTTTGTCGAAAATGAGGTGATCATTCCTGCTTCTTGGTTCCCTTTTCCGTGATCTTTCTAAAACACTTGGATTCTGGATGGGAGGCCAAGCCACAGAATGAGCAACAATGTTTGAAAGTACAGGTCCCATGTAGTCTAGTTCAAGTTCGCCTGTTGAAATCCCAACAGGCACCCTTCTCTGTACCCCCTCTCTGGCACCTTTTGCGCTCACTTCTTTCAGGCTTTTGCATGTCTCCGTGGGGTCCATGATTCTGAGGCTTACTTTTTAAAATGACAGACAGGGAGGGCCAAAGTCAAGGCCCCCACTGTCACCAGGACTCCCATCTCCAGTGCTTAATTTGAGCCTGTGGCTGCAGGTGTTGGGTAAATGCACTCATTTTTATGGACTGGGACAGTCCTGACTGAGAGAAAAAGGCAGGAAAAGAAAAAAAGGAAGAAGAGAGACTGCAAAAGAGGGACAAATGAAGAACTCAGGGGTGAAAAGATCCTGCAAAAGTGAAATAAAGGAGAACGAAGTGTCTGGTGGTAGATGAATCAAATGTCAACCCCGCATTCGGCAGCACTGGTAAAAAGATAAAACTTTGAGCCCCATACTTATTTTTATTGCAAGTTAAGAACTGAGGGCATCCACATTTTATTCTCCAGTGGTGACACTTTCCGCCACCTTGCAGAGATCTGTAAGAAGCAGATTGACTTAAATTTGGACTGAGTCTATCTTTGTAACCAGTTCCTTTCTGAAGCGCCGTACTGTCGGCATTAGATCTGCAATTGGCGGTGCAGGGTTTACCGTTACTCTGTCTATTCCTGCTAGACCCTTCTCCATAACTTCCTTGGTTGTACCTTCAGCTGTATATTGTGGGTGTAGTTTACAATCTTATTTGACTGTGCAGGTTTAGTTATCATGTGTGTCCCCATTGCATTGGGATATTGAAGAGCAGTTCACCTGCACCAGCCGGATGCGATCCCCTCTTCTCTATGTCTCGCAGGCAATATGGGGGGGATGAGTGGCGCACTTACTGTGGCTCCCAGACCTCTAAAACCAAAATTTAGGGTTCACTTCTTGTGGCAGGAGAACGAGACTCAAATTCTCATGTGGGCAGAGAGTGCAACCCTCCCCTTCTTCAGTCTACAGCAATAGCCCCTGAAATCACAGGTGTAGGGAACCAACCAGTGGGTTCCCCTACGCAGCCGTTCCTTCATGCAAGGCTATTGACTTAACAGCTGACAACCAGATTTGAGTGTTGAGAATCCCAGTTGGAGTATGCCGCTCCTGTTCCCTCCACTCTGTGCCAATTGCTCACATTTATTGCCTGGTATGTTGGGCCCACTGACACTGTACTCTCCTTATGTGCACTGGTGGCTTCCCAGTGGTGCCCCCTCCTACCCAAACACTTGCTAGGCAGCCTGGGTCCCCAAGAGGAGAGGTCTCAATGATTAGCTGCTTGGGAGCCTGTAATGAGGCTGTTTTTCAGGCGTACAAGACGGGGCTCAGCAAAGGGGGAGGCCCCCAGACACTGAATCAGTGCGTTATTGTGCCCTGGAACTATCCTGTGCTGTCAGTATCGGTGCACTCTGCCCCACAGGGCGAAAGACCCCAGTCCAGTTCTAAGGCCGGTGCTGCCAACACTACAGCAGCTGGCCACCCCCGCCTGCCTCACTTGACCGGGTCTCTGGGTCCACAGAATCCACAGGATCCACTCAAGCAGGTCGAGCTGGTGAGGCATGCACCTAAAGCTTGCCGATCACCCAGGTGGTGCAAGGCGTCTCCTGCCTATTTCTCCGTATGATCCTGCAGCAGCCAACTACACAATCTGGGCGCCTCCTGAGTCTCATCCCCTTCCTCTGCCGGCAACATGGCTCAACTTCCAGCCGGCCCCTTTTTCTGCCGGCGCAAATCAGGCATGTGACAATTATCCAGTTCAGTGTTGTTCAGTTTGCTTTGTGACTGGAGCAAGCCAATGGCAATTGGGCTGTGCGTCCCTCATTGCTAGTTTAGGGCCTCCCCATGCCCTTTCTCGCTGCCAGCAGGGAGTTTCTCCCCTTGCAATTGTCTGCCCAAGGCCAGTACTACCATGCATTTTACTAACTCTATCGCATCTGCAGTGTTCCTGAGCATAAGAACGTTATAGTTTTTATTGGGCAGACAGGCAGCTGTGATTGGCCCTGGGGAAGGGGAATTTGGTTAATTTGTCAGTTCATTTCACTAAGCTCAATGCAACTTACTATAGTCCTTGTCCACTCTCAAAGTGTGATGGCTCACGCAGTTGGTGGATGTCAACAAGGACTGCAGGGAGTCAAGGGGCTCAATGGGGTGAGGTGATTCTACACACAGCTGAAATGCCATACATGACTACCCACCTTCATCACACAAAATGTCAGCTCTTACAAGACACTAAAGATATGCATATCTATTGAGAAGAGGGATGCAGATAGCATTTTTTCAGGAGACTCATATTACAAGATTAGTAGCTGACAATCTTTGGAGGATATGTAGGGGGAAATATATACGACAAGCTACTCCTTTGCTAGAGGGTTTGTTACATTTTTTTTACCTTGAAGTGCCAACTGAGGTAACATCCACTGACATTGATGGCCAGTACAGCTATCCATTGATCATAGGTAACCTAGATGGGAGGATCATTACACTAAGAAGGGCATATGCCCCAATATTGAACAACAGCAAAAAGAACAATTGATGGACAGAATGCAGAACATACATTCACCCCAGTACAGAGATCTGGGCCTAAATCCATTGTTTTGTTGCTGTCTATGCCATTCCAGTTTGAACCCAACCATATGAAAATCAGTCTTGAACCTGCGCCCAATGGGAACAGTCCAGCCCAACTGCCAGGCCAGGTCCTCCCTGGACTGGAAACAAACATCCTAGGGCCCGTTTCTGGGTTTCACCCCTCATCAGCCAGGATAGCTTGACTTCAGTGACATGGAAAGCACAGGACCCACATCTGGGCATAACCGTCCTACTCGGGGTAACAAATGCAAAAATTGATGGATAGAATACAAAACAATGTCATACATTCACCCCAGTGCAGAGATCTGGACTTAAATCCATCGTTTTTTTGCTGTCCATGCCATTCCAGTTTGAACCCAACCATATGCAAATCAGTCTTGACCCTGCGCCCCAAGGGAACAGACCAGCCCAAATTGCCAGACCAGCTCCTCCCTGGAAACAAACATCCTAAGACCGGTCTTGGGGTTTCACCCATTATCAGCCAGGATAGCTTGACTCCAGTGGCATGGAGAGCACGGGACCCACATCTGGGCATACCCGTCCCACTTGGAGTGACAAATGCAAAAAGAACAGTTAATGGACAGAATGCAGAATAATGTCATACATTTACCCCAGTACAGAGATCTGGGCCTAAGTCCATCGTATTTTTGTTGTCCATGCCATTCCAGTTTGAACCCAGCCATATGCAAATCAGTCTTGATCCTGCGCCCAAAAGAAAACGTCCAGCCCAAACTGCCAGGCCTGGTCCTCCCTGGACTGGAAACAAACATCCTAAGACCGGTTTTGGGGTTTCACCCCTCATCATCCAGGATAGCTTGACTCCAGTGGCATGGACAGCACGGAACCCACGTCTGGGCATACCCATCCCACTCAGGGTGACAAATGCCAAAATAACAGCCAGGCCAGGTTTATGGAAGACCTGGCTTGGCAGTTCGGCTGGACTATTCCCTTGATGCAAAGGGTCAAGACTGAATTGCATATAGCTGGGTCTGAACTGAGGTGGCGAAGTGAGCTAGAGAACGATATGGAGTCAACCTAGATCTGTGACTGGGGTTAATGTTTGAAAAGATTCAGCACTCCGTCCATCATCTCCTTGTGTTTGCTATGTTTTCCCTAAGTTGGCAGGGCAGGCCCAGACGTGGGTCCCTTACTCACTTTGCCATTAGATTCGAGCTAGCCTGGCTGATGAGGGCTGTTACTCCGGAACAAGTCCCAGGATGCTTGTTTCCAGTTCAGGGAAGACCTGGCTCAGCAGTTCGGGCTGGACTGTCCCCATGAGGCACAGGGTCAAGACTGATTTGTATATAGCTGGGTCTGAACTGAGGTGGTGAAGTGTGCTAAAGAACAATGATGGATTCAACCCAGATCTGTGACTGGGGGTGAGTGTTTGAAAAGTTTCAGCACTCCACCTATCATATCCTTGTGTTTCCAATATTGAACAACAGCGGGCACGCCTTTCATGCTGGGTGGTGGCACAAACTGACTATTGGACACGATAGTAGATCACACACGTTCTACATATGGGTAGAGGACTGGAGGCTAGTAGATGTCAGGTGTACAGAACATACCCTTGAAAGGGAATAGTCATTCTATTCACTGCTGCATGACTTCCATGTGCATTTAGATAGGATCCTTTTCTCTAGAGGGAGAGACCTGACACGAGAGCAATGGACGATCTCGGACCACAATTCTCTGTTAGCATGTATGCGCTTGGGCGCAACTGTACCTCAAATCCCTACATGCACCAATAGGGGGCCGCGCTTAAGGATGACACTTCAGGGAGGCACTGCGAGAAACAATAGTGCACTACTTTCCGTAAAACGCTAACATGGCCACTTCGGTGTTAGTGGAATGGGAGGCTTCAAGGGAGTGGTGAAGGGCCATTGTATTAGTGCAACGGTACACAGATGCAAAACCCTAGAAAGGGATATGACAGCCACTGATACAGAGATCAGAAATCTCTAAAAAGCAGCTGTGCTCTATGACAATGCAGTAAATGAGAAACTGCAGCCAGGGAACAATAAGTAACACAAGTAGAGAGGTTTTGGTGTATACACCAAATATTATGGCGTCCACACACAGAGGATGACAAAGTGGGCAAGTCACTGGCCTGGCTTTCCAAATCTCACCAGGTGGACTCTAACATTCCCCAAATCAACGATTACCAGGGTGTCATTTGTTTCTCTCAAAGTGAATAAATGAAGTGTTCCTTGCCTACTATACAACACGTTACGTGCGGCAACAGAAGGCCCCCGAGCAAATGATAGTGATTACCTACAGCGAGGTGCCCTGCAAAGGGTCTCTGCTGATGAGAAGGAATAATAGGGTGCTGTTATAACAGAACCTAAAATCCGAGTAACAATTAAAGACTTGGCCATGGGTAAAGCTCCAGGGTCCAATGGTCTACCAGTAGAGTTTTATCGTGCATATTCATTAATCCTGGTTCCACACCTGGCCAACCTATATACTACTGCACTGGAGGAAGGAACACTACTACTGCTGGTGCAAGAGGCAATACTGGTGTTGCTTACTAAGCCACACACAGACCCATGCATAGATCTTCCTACAGACCGCTGTCTCTCCTGAATATGGACGACAAAATATTGAGTAAAGTAATGGCCGCCAGACTCCTACCCTTGATGACTGGCCTAATTTCCCTAGGTCAATCAGGATTCATTCCTGATAGGAACACACCAGTAAATATTAAACGCTTATTTAGGGTGCTGGAAGATATACAGAACATCGACAATCAATGGGGTGAAATCCTTGGTGGTGTCAATAGACCTTGGAAAGGCATTTGACCACCTGAGAAGGGGGATTTTTACTCTAGGTCCTCTGTCAGGTGAATATGGGAGAGAAGTGGACCCAGTTATGTAGTCCATTACCACTGCGAGGGTCCGCACTGGAAACTTAGGGCTAGATGTAGGTAATCTAAAAATACCAATTCTAAAATACTGAATTTTACCGATTCGGTATTTTAGAATCGGAATTTGGGATGTAGGTAAAAATTCGGTAATTTTTACCGATTCAGTAAAATTCGGTATCTGTCATTCGGTATTTATCGATTCGGTATTTACCGATTCGGTATTTCCCATTCAATCCTTTGGGCTGGCCTTTTGGCCCATGGGAATGAATGGGAAATACCGAATCTGAAAGGGAAGAAAGTGAAACCTAGGAATCAGCCAATCAGGTGCTACCACCCACCCCCTCCCAACCAGGAAGTGGCTAGATCCAGGCAGCTGGAAGTAATTAGAAGCTTCTGGAGAGGGAGAGCAAGCAGAGCTGAGTCACTGAGCCACAGGAAAACTTTTGTTGTGCTTTTAAAGTTTGAAAATGGCAAGCAGCAGTGAAAAGAACATCCAGAGAGGAAGAGAAAAATTAAACTTAGCACCATGGACCTGCAGGTCCTCGTGGAGGAGGTGGTTAAAGAACACCAGAAATTGTTAGGAAAGTATTCCCTGACTGTGGCTGAATCTGCCAAAAGATAGATTTGGCTGGAAATATAGACAAAGGTGAATGATGTAGGAGTGACTCCAAGGGACATAGACGACCTGAAAAAGAGGTGGTATGACCTCAGGAGCATAACCAAGAAGAAAATTGCAGAGCTCCACAAAGAGGCAAACAAAACTGGAGGAGGGAAGAACCGTGCACCTCCCCTGACTGAGCTGGAGGAGTTGGTGGGGTCCACCATTGAACCAGAGAGTGTCTGTGGACTGGGAGATGCAGGCAGCTCAGCCAGAGCTGCCGCCAGAAAAGGTAAGACGCATGCACAGCATTCACCCGCACCCCATCACCTTCCCTTTTCCCTATGTGGCAAAGTTTACCCCACTGCAGTAGAGGTAGTATTAGACAGGAGCAATGCATCATGGGACATGTAGTATTTGAAAGACCTACCATGTAATACAGCACAGCAATGAAGAAGTTAGGCCAAACATATCAGTCATAATGAGGCTGAAGCAATATGTACACTGTTTGAGTGAAAAAAATTAATTGTAGAAGCAGTGAAACAGGAGCACAGAGCTAATGTACGCTTTTATGTCCACAGACGAGACATCTCGCAGACGTACCAGGGAGAAGGAAGACACAGCACCACAGAGGGATGACAGCCAGGAGGCAGGCACAAGTGCAGAGAATGTCAAAGAGGACACTGGTGCACAAACACCACTGCCACCATCCCAAGACCTTGAAATGTCTCCACATCTGCAGGCGTCCCCAGAACGTTTAGGATCCCCTCTGCTACTTTCCTCACCTGAACTACCTGCGTCACTGCCGCAAACAACACCTGCACCTCAAAAGAGCAGGAGGCATGCAGTTACTGCACTGGTAGAAATGGAAACTTCAGCAGGTTAAATGGAGGGTGAAGACACTCAAACCTTGGCTGGGGAAGGAAGCACTGCCACACAGCAGACCAGTGCAAAGGTTGGCCGTAAAGGTATCAGACGCCGCATGCCCAGAGATAGCAGTGCTACACAACATGTGGAGGGTCCCAGTGTCTTCCGTGGGCTGGAGGGTAGCATGGTTAAGATCCAAAGAATGCAGGGGAAGGCCATCCAGTCTGTGCAATGCCAGATGAGGACACTGAATACACATATGGAAAACATAGGGAAGGGCATCAGTGCACTGGTAGACGAGAATAAAGACATGGCATTAGGTATGAGGGAGATGGCTGCAGGGATGCAGGAGATGGCCACAGGTGTGCGGGACATGACACAATCAGTGCAGCTCCTGTGCAGTACACTAGACCAGGACAATTTAGCAAGGCACAAGGACAGACAACATGTGCAGCAACAAACTAAGGCTATGAACCGCCTGGCCACAGCCACTTCCCTTCTATGCAGACGATGCATCAACATGCAAGAGGGACTAACACACAGCAGCAATGAGGTGTCTAGGGGCCTTGCAAGGGTGACCAGTGCTGTAGAGGTACTGCTTAATGCACAGACAGCTGCTCTGGATGTACTGTAAAGTGAGGAGAGCACCATGACAAGCACCCCTGTAGTTGAGACACGGAGGAGCAGCAGGCGCCATGGTGAGCCAACACCCCAAACACCCAGTGAGGACAGCCAGCCACTTTCATCTGGCACTGGTAGGCATGCCCGAAATGACTTATACAGCCCACACTCCATGAACCTAAATGGGGAAGTGAGACAGGACTACCATTATTGAATGGATGACATTTGTGTTGCACATTTGTGCATTTGAGTACCTGCGTAGTGCCAAATATTAAACTACGTTAGGTGCATACTCCACCTGTCTGTGTGTATTTACTTACTCAAAAAAAGTTCAGTGTGATCGCTGCCCGTCTCTGTCTGCCATCGGTTGGTGGCGCAACTCCTGCTGTGTTTGGTTCAGGCAGTGCATGTTCATCATCGTGGTCCTCATAGTCGCTCAGTTCCACCTCTGTGCCCTTCTTTGTAGCAAGGTTGTGTAACATTGCACAAGTTGCAATTATCCTACAGCAGATTATTGGTGAGTACTGCCGTGCCCCTCCACTTTTGTGGAGGCAGCGGAACCTGCTTTTTAACAGGCCAAAGGTGGGCTCCACAACGTTCCTAGTGGATTTGTGTGCCACGTTGTATCGTCTCTGGCTCCAGGTTGAAGGATTGAGGTAGGGTGTCAGGATGAATGAGTGGACTGCATATGCACTGTCCCCTATATGTAAATGAGAAAACCATTACTCACATGCACACATACACATACATCTGCTATATCTATCAGGGTGTGTTACAGTGTTTTACCTAGCAGGTATCCTTCGCCAAATTCCCCTGCTGTCAGGCATATGTAGATCCCACTGTTCTGAAAGATGTAGGAGTTGTGGGTACTTCCTGGAAACTTGGCCACAATGTCTGTGATTATGTTGTTGGCATCACAGATTACTTGTACATTGATGGAGTGGGTTGACTTCCTGTTTCTGTAAATGTACTTTGTGGCAGCAGGTAGGCATATAGGGATGTGGGTGCCATCAATACAGCCGATGACGTGTGGGGAATGTGCAATTTGGTAAAAGTCAGTCTTGGTCTTCAGCAGTTCCGCATGTGTGTCAGGGAAGCAGATGTAATGATGCATCCTCTGCATCATGGCCTCTAGGAACTTCCTGAAGAAACGGGACAGGTAGCTCTGAGACACCTCACCTACCAAAGCAATGACCCCCTGGTAACTCCCAGATGCAAGCAGGTGTAGGCTACAGAGCACCTGAACATGGGGTGGGATGGCATGCGCCCTTGGGGTTGGGTGCTCCAAAAGTGGGTGCAGTTCCCTGATCAAGTCCAGTATGGTGTGGGGGTGTAGCCTGTACCTTTGCAACATCTCTGGCTCAGTGAGTTGAAAAAGCGTTATCCTCTGCCTGTAGCCTTGCTCCTCCCTTCTCCAGACCCTCTCTCCTGCTGCCTGTAGCCTTAGCCGCCTTGCTATCATGTAGAATGCCGCCATTCTGGTCACAATGTTGCATTTTAGGTCCTTTTTTTATGGCCTGCACCTGGTTACCACCTGTTTTCAATCCATGGTAAATACCGACTCTTAAATACCGAATTTCATTAAATTCGGTATTTTAGAAGTTTGCTACATCTCAAAACTCATGTTTTTTTCCATTTCTTATTTACCGATTTGGTAAATAAGAATTCTGTAATTTCCGAATCGGTAAATACCGATTCGGAATATTGCGATTCGGTAAATTCTGATTCAGTAAATTCCAATTCGGTTAATTACCGACTCGTATTTACCGAATCTGTCTTTTTTGGGCCCCTACATCTCAATATCCAAATACCGGTCAGTAACAGCCGAAATTCGGTATTTTCGGCCGTTACCGACCGGTATTTGGCTACCTACATCTGGCCCATAATTTCTTCAGCTTGCAAAATCTATGGAGGGGCAAGAAAGGGATTGCCGCATCTCGGATGCTTTCGCATTGGCGATAGAAACCTTGCTGCAATAGTTTGCAGAGAGCATACAGAGAGTCTTATTAGGGTATGCAATAGTGGGCATGCCATGTCACTGAATGCAAATGGTATGCTAATTTTCTTTCAAGTCTTCCTCTCAGATTTTAAGAGGACACTATTTTTTCCTGAATGAATTCAGGGCCCTGTCATGCCTATGCTCTTACTGGGGAACATCCACCCATCCGATCAGTTGGAACCTGGTGGCATCGAGTGGTGCCCCCACATATTCGGATATCTAGGGGTACGAGTCTACCACAATGATGCTGATGATCTGGTGGGCAAACTCTGAGTGGCACTGCGGGCTCTCAAAGGTACCATCTCATTCTGGCAAACCCTGCTGATCTCAGTGAATGGTCTCAAAATAATTATGTTCTCGAAATTGCTCTGCTACTTTGTGAATCTGCTGAAGTGGATTAAAAGCTTTGTGCAGAGACGTTTTAAGGCATGGGCAAAGAGGGCCCTGGCCTAGGGCCCCAGTCTTTCTGGGGGCCCACCGATAGAACAAGGCTTGCTCTGCAGAGTCTTCCCCCAATGTCCTTGAATACTTCTTAAACAGATTGCTTTAAATACCGTTTTCCTTTAATTAATTTTTAATGTGGGTGATGTATAGTATCTATTGCAGAGATTTCACAGAGAAATACTTCTGTTTTTCAACACCATGTAACAGCCATAAAAATATCTTTTAGATCAAAACAGGGCCTCATAAAGGAGAAATGGGGGGGAGTCACCAAGATTATTTGCACTATTATGAGTGAGCTGCTGCTGTATTATAATATTGAAAACACACATTACTATCCCTGAATATTCGATATAAACACATTTAGAATGTGGACCAGTGTGCCTGTGTCCTGTCAGGGACCCTGCCGGAGAGGGCATGAAATAGTTGACATTGGATCCTAAATTTAAAGTTGTTCTGAACACAGGCCCCCAAAATGATGTCCCTGCGTCAGTGGTTTAAGGATTTGGATGATCTACTGTGGGACTTTGTCTAGGGTGCACAATGACACACGGTAAACACAAGAACCTTGAATGTGCCTGTAGCAGATGGTGGTCTGGGTGTTCCTGACTTCTAAGTCTATTATTTGGCTATTGTTTTCCCCGTGGCTGGAAAGGAAGCACGGGGAACACAGGCACAAATGGAGGGTGTGAGAGGATCAACACCCTGATAGCTGTAAGCTCACACCCTGAGCAGAACCATGAGCCCTCGCCAAGTACCCTAATTGTTACATGTAGCTATCAAATGGTGGCATCAATGTATTTTTAATACCAAAGAAGTGCCTTTACATATATATGCACAGCTGATCCCCCTGGCGGGCCTAATATTGGACAGGTCACTGTAAATTGACAGACCACCTACACCATTGGGTAAGCGCCCGATCCCTTGCCATAGGTGACTCTTACTGAGAAGGAATATTCTTGACAATGGAAGAAATGATGGCTGACCTATAACTACCACTAACTAATTTCCTAACAAACTGTGTGTTCCGCCAGACTGTTAGAGATATGTGGGGATTAGATAACGGTGAACCACAGACCCACAAAACGTTACAACTGCTGTTCATGATGCGGGGAAGGAGCACTAAATTGATCTCCTGGTTTTACATATCCTTAATTCACATGACTGGGACCCCGCTACTAGTGAGTAGAGACAGGTTGGAGGAACCTCACAGAGAAAGAATAGGACTAGGTCACTAATTACTCGCAAAATGTTTCTAGAAGCACAAGGCTAAAATACATGCACTTAAATTACACCTATCTGACCTCCAGATGGCTAAAACGAATGATGAGTGTTGGCACAAGTGTATGTCCGGCTGTCAGGAGCCAGACGCAGACTTTTTGCACATGGTATAGAAATGTGCAGATCTGCGACCCTACTGGGATCAGGTGACACAGCCTTCAACAGGGTGGTGCATGCGGGTCTTCACCCCACCCCGACATGTGTCTATTAGGCTTATTCCTGAGAACATTGCCAAACTAAATGCCAGATTCACGAATCGTACCCTAATACTTGCTAAAAGGTTTATCGCGAGGCACTGGAAAGCATCACCAGCCCTGGCCATAGAGACATGGAAGTGTGACGTGAGTAAGTGGACCACTAGTGAACACAACACACTTGTTGAAAGAGAGACTCTGACTCAGGTGCTATATCATTGCGGACCGCTAGAGAGAAATCCTCACAGCCTTTGCCAACCCACCGCAGACCCTTTACCATTCGCCCAACACAACACACACATTCCAATGAGTTAGGGACCTTCAATCAACTGCATAACAGGACACACATAGACAAGACACCATCAGATCATTCACCATGACATCAGGTAGGGACAAAGGCAGATCCCGTTTTCTTTCCTTTTTATTCAGTTGTAGTTTTATGCACAATATGGCTCATAATGATGTAACAGTTCACATGGTAGTCTGTCATCACAAACCATTGGTAGGAACAATGAGAAGTGACCTCTTTAACCACCGACCTCTCATTCCCTCTATGTGTGACAATGTAACTTTGAAGTATGGGATGTATATATAATTCTGTATGAATGACAACTATATTGAAAATAATAAAAACAGTTTATATTAAAAAAATCTTGCGAGTGCTGGACAGGCGCATCCAGAGCTCTTGGAGTTTTTTGAAGAAGTATCACTTATTGAAGATGAGTGTTTCAGATTGATGGGATCACAAAAAATAACTTATATTAGTATACACAGCATTGAGTCAGTTTTATTAGTATTTTATAACATTTCTATCTTGTGCAAGATTACAATCATAACACAGGGAAGGCAGAAACTAGGTGTTCTTATGCTACATTTCTCAGTCTTATCATAAAGTAGCGTGCTACTTGCTGAAAAAGCGCTTCAACACCTCATCAAGGGTAGAAAGTGCTATATAAATGCAAATCTTTTCCCTCTTCCATCCCCCCACTATTCTTCTCAATCCAAATAACTGACTAACATATCCACCACTCAAATGACTTTCATATTTTCGAAATATTAATTAAACACTAATCCTTTATGGGTTCCGGAATAGCGTACTACTCGCCGAAAAAGTGCTTTGAAACCTCGTCAGGGGTAGGACGCGCTATATAAATGCAATACAATTACAATGTAATCTACAGGTTTCAACTGGAGCAAAAAGCAAACCCAGGCGTTCACCAGCACCGTGGACATTTCCTGTCTATTTCTTAATAGGTTGTCCTCACCCTATGAAAGAAGGAGGAAAACTCCTAAAGTGTCATTAGCTGGAGTAATACCCGAACTCTTAAACCTTTTAACCCTTGTGTGTCAGCAAACTGGAGGATTAAGCAAAGCTCCTACCCTGTATATTATGTTGCAGGGGCTATGTTTTAATGCTCCACACCTGGACACCCATGTGCCACCCTGCAGTCTCCATTTGTCATCGTTACAGAGATGGCCCTTGCATGCAGGGGGGCCTCCAGAGGGTGTGTACATAAAGCAGTGCGGTCTGAACACTGCAACATTGTTGCAAGTTCATCACAACACCAATTAAATGTACCACACACCCAGATTCACCCATTCCCTTACATGACACCCATCCATACAACAAAATACAAACTTGCCATTAACTACAAAAAGAGGGTGGAAGCACGCATCCAAAACTCAGTTCGCCCCAATGCATCATGGTAAATACAGTGCATGATAACACATGGTGCAGCCAGTCCTGTGTATCTCTAGAAACCTGCTTCAGGATAGTCGTACTTCTTTATTAGAGAGCAACACATTCTTCTGGGTGTGCTGGAAATGCTGCCTAAAGTTCTCTCAGGTCTCCGTACCACTCACTGGGAATAGGTGCATCAGCCAGAGCTTGTTAGCTCATTAGCTCAAGCGGGCCTTTTGAAACAAAAAGATGGAGTGAACACACGGCTTCACATCCCAGCACTCAGTTCACCCCAATGCATAATGGTAAATGCAGTGCATGATTATACTTACTTAAGTGATAATCTTTAGTTTTTCACCCTTGTTGGTGCAACCAGTACTGTGTATCCCTAGACAAATGTTTCAGGACATTTCGGTTGGAGACTGGGTTTGTGTTAGGAAGTAGGAAGTAGGAAGTAGTGGGGCTCTGAGCAGTATGATGTTGTGGCTGAGATTGGTGTGCAGTAGGCATGCGGTGCAGAACAGGACTGGGGAACACAAACCCTTCGGGAAAAAGGCCCCTGAAATGATCCTGGCAAGCCTAGACCAACTGAAATGCCAACAGATCCTGTGCACACGCACGTATGGTTGATAGTCCGAGTATAGGGACTAGGCTTTCTACTCATAAAGAGTGAATGCTTGAAAAAAGAAGCGTGAAATGTCAAGTTTTCGTGTGTATAAAGGTTTTATAAGTCAAACAGTGGACAGTACAGTAAGGAAGTAGCCAGCCGACACGTGTTTCGTCACACCGTGAAGGAGGTGTAACTCATCAGGGCTGTAAGGCTACAAGGTGGGTGGAATCGTGTAGATAAGGAGCGGCGGAGAAACGACCCCGTCCGCATGTGCAATAAGGCGATAAAACGCCAAGTAGTAGTTGCTGGGTCAGGCAAGGGTGGCACTACCCGGATGCCGTCTACTAGACTATGATGTTGCTCGATTAGAATCTCTGCCATATACATGGTTCAGATGCCTACTGTCTTGTCTCTTAATCAAAGGCACTGTAACTCCCAAACCGGTCTCCTAAATGACCGGTTTGCTTCATTTGCTCGCATGAATTCATTTATTGCTCTTACGCCTCACCATCTTCAAATTCCACCAGCCAACACTGGTTTCAGGACAGTTGTCCTTCTTCAGTAGAGAAAAATACATTCTTTTGGGGGTGCTGAAAATGCTTCCCATCAACTACCAAGTGTTTTAATTAGTAAAAAATTCCTTAAATGAATAAAATGTTCTTTTAAAGGGTCATCCAGTGAATGATGTTGCAATATGTCTGAAAAATACATCATCAAATAAAGCAACGTTCTAGATTGTTGATGATTGCTATAGATGCAGCGATTGGAAAAGAGAATAGTTTTTTCTTCACTGAATGGCCCCTTTAATTCTTTGAACTATTAAGGTAAATTAGCTGTCCGAATGAATGCAGTATATTTTCCTGCTGTTTCTCCAGTAGTTAGTTTTCTTTGTGATGACTGAAGAGTGACCTCCTTCTTCTATAGTTGTGTGGACCCATTAATATATTTGCTCCAAAAAAAAGTATTGTATAGCTGACTAAAATGTATGAGTAATATTTGTCAGTATGTAAGTTTTGCGTGTCTTTGATATTTCGATCTATGCATTTCTAAAAAAATGTATTCTTGGAAATAAAGTATTTTATACTACTTTAATGCTACAATTGGCCTAAACGATCAGTCATTGTTCATTAAGATATGTAGTGCATTCTCTTCACTTAAGTACGTGTTCCTCCACACCTCTGGAAGGAAAACTGTTAGAAAAACTGTTTCCCAACAGACCCTTGTTTTAGGCTTAGTCGTGCAGTGTCTATTTTTATATTGAAGTATTGTGTGCCAGTGAGGCATATGGTTGCTTATAAGTAATTTCATTTTGTCTATGATTTGATATTCTTCTGTGCCTGTTTTCTGTATGTTTAGCCTCATTAGAAAAGTAATTACTTACGGTGCAAATCATATTGAAGTTCTTTGAGTAAGTACCTAGCAGAGAAGCGGGAGCTAGCATTAGAAGTGGCTGTTTACCTACTCTTTGCCAACGTTTTCACTGTAATCTTACAGTGCCATTTCACTTTTTTGCGCTCGTTTTCTTTCCTTTGTAGTTGCTCATCTGATGTTTTCTTTTTCTTGTCTTTTGCGACCATAAGAGGATGTTCAAAGGTGGTGTGGTGTGACTTCAGATCAACAAGTGAATTTTGAATCTTGGGGCAGGAATATATTTGCTCCTGGTAAAATGTTTGATAGCGCGGAAGAGCATTTCAAAACTTGGCATTGTCAAAAATATTTTAGAATTCCAAGTCTTAGTGTCTCGTATTTCTTTGGGAAAAATATAGTACAAAGATATTTCGGGTCTCTACTCGTATTTACACTGCCTTGATAAAATGGAAAGATTAAAACCATTAAAAATTTAGCTTGAGGTAATTCATTCAATATGCTTGTAGCCCCGTCACTCTTACATTTCAATCTCATAATTTCCTGAACTGCATTTGGAATATGGAAAAACAAATCCATTAATTTGCCTACAAAGAGGGGTGGAGGGGTTACCCTCCTACCCACTTTTATTGACACCTAATAAGAACATTGGAATTCATATATTTGTAATGCACAATATTTCACCCGAGTTATTTCTGAACATGTATGACAGATTAGCATATTCTGTAAAATACATTTTGGAGTTGTGCCTCCCCTAATGGGAACCAAGAGTCTAAGTGGACTCCATCTAATAAGGACTGTAACTGAGAGTCTTCTCATACCCCCTGCGAGTCACCTCTAACAGCGGGTACCATGGATCCTACATGCGCTCTCGAAACACATTAGCAAATACAACACTTTGAGGAAAAGAGCTACACTTTCTTGCAGGTGATACTCCTACTTTTTGAGGCAACACTTCTTTGTGCAATATAAACATGAGAAGAGGTTTACAACTGCCGCCAAAAAAAGCCACCAAACGCTTCAAACACGGCTTCCTTAAGTCCCACCCAGAAACCCCCTTTGCCGACACCTACTTCTCGTCGGTCAATGACCCTTGAACACCGATATCATCTTCCACACTACACGCAGAGCTCAGTGGAAAAAAGCATTCCTCACCCTACTCGACGTCTCCACCACCAGGAAATCCACCCATGGCCTAACACTCTCCATCACACCATCCCAACTCTTCCCAGGCAGAACCACCATCACTATTTACAATAACGGGATTGTCCTAATTCAATCGACAGACAGGAACCTGGAACTACTTGACAACCTGTTTCCCACTTTCAAAGAGCACCTATCCAATCCTCGGACTTTCACTCATATCACCTCCTGTCCTACCACCCCTGACGACACAGCACCCACCCTTAACACCCCCAACCAAGTTCAGCAACAGAACGACACTCACCTCACCTTCACACCCAGCACCATAGTCACTTACCCACCTACTGCAGCTACCCCCCCACCCCTCAATCTCAGACAGAGACCCCGCCCCCCCATACACCACCCGCTCCACCATCCCCCCTACCTACCCTCGTCCCTCCGCTCATCTTCCCATATCCCCCCTACACTTTGCACGCCTGTCCCGTCTTCCACACCAATCTTCTCAGAACACCCCTCCTCCCCCAACTGCTCCCCACACAACTTGACTCTCTCTCCGCCTATCTCGCCCCCCATTCTTAGCACTCCCGTCCCGCCTAGCCTTCACCCCTCCTTCAACCTCTCACCCCCCGCTCTCACTCCCCACTATCCCACCTCCTCCCCCACTACCACCAGCCTCCACACCGCCCTCATTTACCCTTCCCCCCCTAGCACTGATGCCCCTCCCGATAACGCCAACACCATCCCTAACATCTATCCTCTCTCTAACACTTCCAACCCCTTCACCAGCTCCACCTCCCCACCCCAATCCCCACCGTCTCCAGCAACCTATTCGCCGGTTCATCGCCTGTACCCCTCCCCAACTCTGCGCCGAACACCACGCTCGACACGATCATGTCCTCCCTCCTCCAATTGAAAGAAGAACTACACTCCATCAAAGAGTTGCTCATCACACACCCCAGACACCCCTCTACCACCACCACCTCTACACCTAATAACACTCTCCCCGCGCCTCCTACTCGCCTTACCACACAACACGCCCCACACCGGACTTCTATCCTCTCTCGCAATACCAACAATCACAATACCAATCACAATCGCATTATCACCAATCGCAATACTCCCTCTACACCTAACAACACTTCCTCCTCACCGCCTACTCGCCTTATCACACAACTCCCCCCACACTGGACCTCTATCCCCTCTCGCAATACCACCAACCGCCCCAGACGCACTGCCAATACGATCACAGACCATGAGACACACGCCCTTCTCCAATCCTACGTCCCGGCTCCCTAAAATCGCCTAGCCACCAACCACCTGCCCATCCCAACGATTATCTCTAACCCCCTCAGGCACCAAAAGGATAACAGAGGCGCCGTCCCCAACAACCTCACTAATGTGCCCATCACTATAGAACCTTCCTCCACCCTCTGCACCCCTAGCCTCAAATGCATACTTCTCAACTGCAGATCGTCCCAAAGACATTCCGCGGGGGTCGCCGAGCTCATCATGTCTCAGGAACCGGATCTGGCCATTCTGACTGAAACATGGTTGTCTGATTCTTCTACACCTATCTTGGATATACTAGTCCCCCCCCAACTACTGTATGATTAGACTTGACAGGCCCATAAAGACTGGCGGTGGAATTGCCTGTATCTACAGAAGCAATCTCTCAGTTACTAAAGCGGCCGCCCCTTCTCTTACTTCCTGTGAATACCTCTGCCTTGATGTCATCAGCGAAAGCAAACCGGTCTGCTCACTTCACATCATATACCACCCACCTGGAGACAAGCTCTCCTTCTGCCAACAACTCATGGACACAATATCAACCAATTCAGGACGGCAAAACACCCAAATTTTCCTTGGCGACTACAATCTCCATTGGAATGACAGCAGTGACACAGTGGTAAATAGCCTCAAAAGCTTCCTCAACGCCCTTGATCTCACCCAATATGCAATAGCCCGACTCATGAGAAAGGTTCTATCCTCGACCTTATCATCTCCAAAGAGGACGCTATTCAACTGGAGTCAATTCAACCTTGTGACTGGTCAGATCATCATATTGTCTCCTTCCTTATCAATGAAAAAATTAAATTTAACCCACTGCAACCCTCTAAGCCCAAAGTCTGGAAAAGGGACATGAAGAAACTCAACCCAAACTCCTTACCGCCTAACAGCTGCAATCTACTACTTCCGCCGTCCGGCGCTACGGACGTTCAACTCCTGACTGACCACTATCTAAATGCTATGTCCACAATAATCAATGAGGCTGCACCCATGCAACTGAAAAGAGTCTCATCCAAGATCTCCAACCCATGGTATGACGGGAGCCTCAATGAGGATAGACGGGCCATGCGAATGGCAGAGCGCACTTGGAGGTCAGACCCCTCTGCACTGCACCTAAAAAGCCTGAAGAAGCAGAGAAACGCCTACTTCAGGAAAATATAACGCTCAAAAAGAGATTTCTTCAGCCTCCAGCTCGCCCAAGCAAAAAACCGCCCAAGGAAATTGTTTGAGTTAATCAGAACACAATCCAAAGAACAACCCCAGACAATCAGCACCATGGGCATTACACCTTCCTGTGAAGACTTCTCTGCTTTCTTTAACCAAAAAACCGACAACATAAGAAGCGATCTCCTCAATGACGCAATCCTTTACTCCAACCCCCAACTCACAGCAGCACCTGAACCAAAGAACAACGCTACATGGTCATCCTTTGGCACCTACTCCGAAGAAGAAATTGGCAGACTGCTCAGCACCCTGAAACCATCCAATCACCTCACTGACCCCCTTCCTGCAAACGCTGTAAAAGACTTTACCCCTTTGCTCCTCCCACTCTGGACTAAAATCATCAATAGCTCTCTTCAACAAGGATCCATCCCTGATGCCCTCAAAGTCGGACAAGTCACACCTCTACTAAAAAAAACAACAGCAGACCCCTCTGATCTAAACAACTACCGCCCTATTACAAATATTCCCACCCTCGCCAAACTGTTGGAAAAATGCGTACAGCTACAACTGACTAAACACATAGACAAGTTTGATCTCCTCAACGCTCATCAATCAGGCTTCCGTGCAGGGCACAGTACCGAAACAGCCATGACGCACATAGTGGACGACGCCCTCCAAATCCTAGACCAAAACGAAACCTGCCTCCTCATGCTTCTGGATCTCTCCTCAGCATTCGACACAGTTAAACATGAGAACTTACTCGAACTGTTAAACACAAGAATGGGCATATCAGGGACTGTTCTCAAGTGGTTCACCTCCTTTCTACACAACCGTTCACAAAGATTCAAAAGCAACGACCTGATGTCCTCTCCGGTACCTGTATCACTAGGCGTCCCCCAAGGATCCTCCCTCTTCCCTACACTGTTCAACCTAGTTATGGAACCTCTCACTTTGCTACAGACATCCAATGTTCACTTTCACATGTATGCCGACGACACCCAACTCTATCTCAAAATACAATCCCCCAAGGACATCATGCTTCTGAACACCACGATCAGAAACACCCAATCCTGGCTTGCAGAGAATCACCTCAAACTCAATGCCCTGAAGACTGAGTTCCTCCTGATCTCACCTCCCGCAAAAATCTCCACGGCTCAAACATGGCTTAAGCAGTTAACAGCTTTAAATGTACAACCTACCGTCGTAGACTCAGCAAAATCCTTAGGCATAACACTTGACGCCAATCTCAACATGCAGCAGCACATCAGCAAGGCAACCAAAGGAGCGAACTTCCAAATCAATACCTTGAGAAAACTTAAAGCCTTCCTTCCAGCCAAAGACTTCCAAACTTCAGTACAATCTATAGTCATCCCGCACATAGAATACGGAAGCACCGCCCTCTGCGGGCTCCCCCTAACAACAACGGCACCCCTTAGAGCGTCCCTTAACGCTGCAGCGAGACTCATCACTGGCTCAAAAAAACACTCGCATATTTCCCCTGACTTTAAATCCCTGAACTGGCTGCCTTTTGAAGCCAGAATACATCTGAAAATCGCCTGCATGACTCACAAGGCTGTACACCACAACTCGCCCAGCTACCTCACTCAAAAGCTGACAATCTCGGGTGGCTCTAGAACTACTAGAAGCACAAACAATCTTCTGCTGAAACCTCGAAGATTCAGGAAGGAAAAAACCTATAAACGCTCCTTTTCAGGAATGGCACCCAGGATCTGGAACTCACTCCCTCCTGAAACCAGGCTCATCTCCTCCAACAAACTGTTTAAGAAAGAAGTAAAAGCGATCCTCATGGCTAAATACACATGATCTATTATCCTGTAGCTCTCATGAATCCGCTCCGTAATACCTGCCTGACCCCTTGGTCTACTTGTACTACTTGTAATATGACTTATTTGATTGTTTATGTTCCCTCTTTGTACTACTTGTACTACTGGTATTATGACTTATTTGATTGTATATGTTCCCTCTTTGTATTTTGATGTATTGTTGACGCACCTGTCTGACTTTGCACACTGTACCTACACCACCTCAACCATCCCTACTTTTGTACTAATGATGCACCTGTGTGACTACATCCTGCACGCATCTACCTCAATTATGCCCACCTTTATGTTATCTCCAAAAACACTTGCAGCACGCTTAAATAAGTATATGCTTACATTTGTACTTTTATATTATTGGCGCAACTGTTTGACTATGCACCTTGTACTGACACTACTTCACCTATGATCTACCTCCTGTTTTTTTTTTTCTTTGACCTACCTATGTAACTATGCACCTTGTACCTAACTACCTCAACTATTACATTCTATTA
This sequence comes from Lissotriton vulgaris, assembly GCF_964263255.1. Lineage (NCBI taxonomy): Eukaryota > Metazoa > Chordata > Amphibia > Caudata > Salamandridae > Lissotriton > Lissotriton vulgaris. The sequence continues at coordinate 638,822,386 of NC_141691.1, forward strand.
CTCCATCTCCCCCGTGCCCTTGTAAAGCGCTCTGATATCTGCAAAGATCTTGTTCGCGCTATATAAAACTTTCAAAATAAATAAATAAATAAACTGGTGTATTTATAATGACTGGGACATCTAGTCGTTAGAGGACATAACAGAAAATGGTTGTCAGGAACAGGAAGTATAATGTAATTCTCTGTGTCTTGTAGATACAAGATGGTGATATTCTGTTTCCTGGGTCACTGGAGGAGGAGGTGTCAGAACTGATTTCCTATATACAGGATCGAAGTCTGATTCTCCATGTGTCTCAATGGTTGAGGATCCATACACCGTATTCTTCACCCACTGCAACTTATTCCCTTGTTTATGTTATCCATGTCCCATTTAGAATTTGTGAGTTAAGATTTGTTATCTCCAGGATGTAAATGTAATTTGTACTTGTAAAGCGCACTAATACCCCAACTGGGGTGTCCTGGTGCTGTAACGCATACCGCTGTGGAACCCTTCCTGGCTTTTCCTTGTGAAATGCCCACTCCTGGGCACCCCCAAGGTGAAGCCAGGCATCCCAGCGCTGTTGGGGCCGTTGTGGAGATTAAGCAAGCTATTGCCCAAGTTGCTGAGTGGGACCCATGATTAGAATAGGCACTGAAGCGAGAATTATCAGGTCCGAGGAAATTGAGCCCAAGACCCGCCGAGGCGGGAATTGAACCCTGGTCCCGGGCCAGACCTCTGCATCAGGGTCTGCCGCTCTAACCATTGAGCCACACTTCTCTTTTGCTTATGTGTATCGCCGGGAAACCCAATGGGTAGTCCTGGGCTCTACAAATGGCAATTAATAATATTTGTAATTACTCTGATGGCAGGGATTTTAATTCAACATGGAGTATTTTATCACAATGTATTTAGTTCTTCTTTTTGTATAGCGCTAAAGGCACGGTTATAAATGGTGTTATCAATATGGCAGGTAAAACAGATGGGTGGTGACAGATTATCTAATTTTGGTACTTTTAAAACAGTAGAATCTTCCTTGTAATGATAATCCGTTGCTGAGTGGAGAGATGATCTGTTATCAGTAGCCGACAATAAACATCTTGTGGGAAAAAGGGCGGGCAGGCAGACACATACAATTAGATGGTCCTGTGCAGACAGCCATGGAAAAATACTGTCCTTGTGTCAGAAAAAGCCCAATGACTAAAAGTTTAAGAAAACAATACTTTTTTCTTTCTACTAAATTCTGGGCATAAAGTGTTTTATTTCAGAGGTAGGAACTACATTTGTATTTCCACAGTGATCAGTATTTTATGGCCTTGGCCGCTCAGCAAAACTGAAAGGAAAACTTGAAAAAACGCAAGAGTTTCAGATCATAATAGTTATTTTTATATCATTTTGTTAATTTGCCGTTTTTTGTAGAGCATACCAGAATCAATTGTGTTAGAGTGCTTTATAAAAGAAAAATGACTGGAATTTCCCCTGCGTGGCAAATGAATGAGCTGACTCTATTCAGGGAGGATCTCAAGACCTGTCTCTTCGACTGAACCCCAGCATACAGATGAATCAGCAGCCCCTCTTCCACCCCTAAGGGTGAGTAACCGCGCTTTACAAACCCTGATTGATTGACTGATTGATTGAATGAATGTATACCCATGCCCTGAGGGCCTGACTGCATATGAAACTGATATCTTTTTTTCTTTGGCTCTGATGTCACTCTAATATAGCATGTGCTCTTTCTTAGACTTGGGATGTCCCTGGTATTGCAAGGCCCAGAACCTTTATTGTGACCTGGAGGGCGACACCAACCGTGCCCTCATAGTGGAATATAGGGCTGTTTTCCATGCCCTTGTCAGGCTAAATAAAGCTGGGGTGGCAGCATAAAGGTTTTTTGTGAATTAGTAATATGACCAGTTCTTTTACTTTGTGTCAAGAATAGTGTGGTCTACTGAACCCTCTCATTTCAGGTTACCATTTTATACAAACCCCATATAATTGAAGTGACCTTCAATGTACATGTCACGTGCATATATGCAGTGAGTGTGTAGCACATGTATTCTATTCTATTCTATTCTCCTCTATTCTGTTGGATTTGTGGAGCGCATGGCTACCCAAAGGCTTCCCAGTGCTTAGAAGAACCAACACAACCCTCACCGTTTCTGCATGCAGATCAAGAGAACAGCTAGTTCACAAACAGCCAGGTTTTCAGAGACTTTCCAAAAGTGGATTCTAGATTCATTTGGCGCAGTCTGCATGGCAAGGAGTTCTATAACTTGGGAGCAAGATACACAAACGAAAGACCTCCACCTCTAACTCTGAGGATTTTTGGTACCGTCATGATATGTGTTAGCTAACCTCAGCGCCCTTTCTTAGGACGTAGGGTGCAACCAGAGATTATAATTAGGGCTCCCGGTTTTATGGTATTTCTTTTTTTGCCATTTCCGTCTGTATTTATCCATATTTATTTTTTTGCCATTTTTTCTGTATTTATCCACATTTATTTTTGCCACACGCAAAAGACGATGCTACATCTAGTAATTTTCCACATTTATTTAAACTGAAAACACAGCGAAAATAAAATGTCTTTCTACACTTTAAGTTGAAGGTATTGAGTAAACTTAGTGCTGCACTACTTCGATAACATACAAGAAATGCATTGCATCTGTTAGTATCACAGTATTAATTGATCCAACTTTCGAGTTTCATGCTACATATATTAGCTGCAATACCCACAGTAAAAACGTCTGCATTTTTCATAGTAATTTTTTTTAATGTTTCCTTACTGGTGCTTTCATAGCCACAGTTCATTCAGGACCCTGTTCTCTTTTAAACTGCTTGTCATTGGATTACAAATAACATCAAACAGCCTTGAGCACACCAAGCAAGTACTAAAATCTACAGAGCTGGATGTGCCCGCAATGTTGAACCCCACTGATTTTTAATTGCTGGACGCCAAAACTGGCTGACTGGGGAAAGCTCCTCTGCTACAATCTACAGGTGCCAAGTGAGTTACTCGCCTCAGACATTCCCTTGTGGTGCACATGTCATGTTCAAGGCAGACGGCCCATTGTCATTCTAAATGTGATAATCACCTGATGTCAGAATGACAATGGGCTGTCCACAGCCTGTGCGAGGGTGGGGAGGGGCTGATGCATCCCATGGAGTTCCTAAGAGAGATGCGAAGTGTGAGCTAGCCCCAAGAACGTTTTAACTCCTGGGGCTTATCACAGGGGAACAGCAGTTTGCTGAAATGCCCAGAAGCCCAGAATTAAAAACAAAAGACTACCGTAAAAGGAATGATGCTGCTGAAAACTGGGGAAACAAGTCATTGGAGGTGCATTAGTATGCATTAACAAGCCTCCCCCACCTACTCCCTTAAACAATTTAACTCAGACTGCGAGCAGGGACGGCGGCTTCTGCTCTGCAGATCTGCAGGTCAGAAGCCCTCCAAAGTCTGATATTTATTTCGGTTTTCGAAATGCTTTCAGGCCAACTCAGTGATGCGATTCCCCTGCAGGAGGAGCTCTTTTTTTAGATCAGTTTTCAAATCGAGACTAAAATGTAATAGAGAAGGAAATATTGTCGCCGAGGTGTGCTTTCTCACTGATTAGCACATGCCAGAAGGTGACCTCATCCATGCAGTTTTACTAGTATTTTACCGTTTTTACATATAAATACAGACAAATGAAAAATAGTTTTCTGTCTGTATTTATATGTAAAAATCCCTTTAAACGGAAAACCGGGAGCCCTAATTATAATACACAGGTGCCTTTGTCGTAATAAGCTCTATGAGCAATACAAAGGGTCTTGAATTGCACCAGCTGTTCCATCAGGAGCCAATGCAGGTCTACTAGTGCCCTTTTTGCTGTCTCATTTTGTATGACCTGGATACTTTTTATTACTTAGAGAGGGGATACAAATTTCATAGAATTCCTGTAATCTAGACATGATATTATCAAGGCCTGTATAAGAAGCCTTCTGGAAAGGGGAGGAAGAAGAACTAGCACTTTCCTGTACATTCTAAGTATGCCACAACAGTTTGTTGATAAGTTCTTGGCTTGGGATTCTATAGCGAGGGTATCGTCTGGAAAATCACCCAAGCTATTTAGAAGGCTTTGGGGCTGAGTGAATCCCTAAACAGTCTGGCCAAGGCATCAGAACCCAATTCTCAATGTTACTACCCAGTAGCATTATCTCAGTCTTTTCCCTGTTGAGTTTGAGGCAACAACTTGCCATCTAGTTGGCCACTTCCTTTAGAAAGATGGCTTGTCGTAATTGCGGAAATGCAGACAGGTCTTGTTCAGGGCTCTGTAAGGATTTTCTCCTTGAGGAAGGGTCTAGCGACTTCGCCTTATCGAGGAAAGATGAGTAGATATCTAAAATCTTTTTTAAAAAGAAGTTGGTCAGATCGCTACTGCATACCACTGCCTGTACTGTTGAAGAGCTGTCCATTCTGAGATAGGTAAGAGATTTCAGAATCAGAACAATTTTTTTAGGTGAGTTCGAGTCTCATCAATTTTGGCAGTGTAATAAGAGATTTGAGGGGCTCTGATTTCAGAATGATAGTTTCTGGTTGCCTTCCGATACTCTTGTTTACTCAACTCATCATAAGACTTCCTCCACTTTGTCTCCAATGTTTTACATCCCCTCTTTAGAGACAGCAAATGGGAATTGAACCATGGTGATGTTCTGCCTTATCGGATGCATTAGTGCCATATCGCCAGGATGCCCTGGTGCAGAAGATTATTGATCCAAATAGAAAATCTAAAGGCAGCCAGAGAGAGTATGGTCACCTAGATCAATGTATGGCAGTTGGACTCTGTAAATTGTGAGAATCAGAGTATTAGAAAAAGTCAGATCCAGATTGGTAGCCCCTGGTATAGCATGAAACAAGAAGGAGGGTGGATACAACTTCCACAAAGAGGAGATGTTTATTGATTGTATTCTTGTGGCTGAAGGATGGAGACTCAGACACCGAAGTGAAGAAAGTGGAAGACAGATGGGACTCTCCTTTAAAATACAATGAGGTATTTGGTAGCGAAGGAATGCTAATCAGTTTTTTCCTGAGAACTGTCATTTGGTACATGGTATGAGTAAGGGATGGAACTGCAGTTTCTGTTGTTCAATCTAAGGAAGTTCTAGGCAGAGTATTCCCTTTGTCTCTGATTACTGCTACATTACCAATGTTACCAGGTGCAGAGATCTCACACTTCTTGATCTCTTGCTTTGGAAACAATTACTACCTGCTTTGAGAGCCATGACATTGCACAAACTCTTTGTCTGAAGAACAGATTGAATGTTACCCTTGGAACAGAAACAACCCAAACTAGTTCTGTAACCTTAGACAGTAGATTATCATCAACTGTCAGGAAAATATGTAGAAATTGAGTTCCAAGTACTTCGTGTACACGGAAGAGAGTATTGAATTGAATTCCAAGTACTTTGTGTCCACTGAAGAGAGTAGTCTACAGTGTACTCAAATGACTGATGTTTTACCAGAGTTGGTGTCAGAGAAGAGCAGTCATCATCTGAGGTGGGCACTTTCATCTGGAGGAGATCAGGGTCTGTTTAGAGCCTAGATGCCTGCCTGCCAGCTGAGAGTCGGAAGCAGTATACCAGACCCTGCAGAAGGAAAGACTGTCCAGGAGGAGAAACCCAGTGCATTCCCAGCCTGAGGAAATAACTGAGAAAGGAAGCAAGTTTAAGATAGCGAACCCAGGACCTTCCTCTGTGTGAGGGTGCCCTCCCAGTCTCCCTGAGTGATTCTTGCCTTGAACTGCATTAAGAGTTCTAAAAAGTGCTAAGTCTCTTCGTTGCTGAGGTGGGATCTGGTAAAAATGTGATTTTAGTATATTCTGTATGATTTCATTGATCAATTAGAGCTAATTTCTACCATGTCATTGCCGCATTTGTGGTCTACTATGCCAGTGGTTTTTAACCTTTCAACTTCTGTGGATCCCCAGTGAATCACTACTGAAAGTCACGGACTCCCATCTAATTTCTATGATTTGAACCTCATAACAGTAGACAGAAACAAATATTGTTGAAAATGGCCATTTTTAGGGTGCTTTCCCTCAACTTTTTGCTTTTGTCCCACCTGGTTTTCCACTGATCTGTGCACTTGCCTTAGAACTTTAAGCTTTTTTAACCGTGCAAATCAGTGCCAAAGCGCTGTGCTTGTCATATACATATTGGTGATTGCTGTCTACATGATTTGTTGATTTGAGTTAGCTGTAGGCCCCTTGTCTAGGGGTAAGACATAGGCCTAGGGCATGTAACTCAAATGTTCGTCCTCGGGCCTGCAGCATTGGTTGTACCACCCACATCGGTAGCTCTTCTAACATGCCATAGGTTTACCATGGAGGGCCTGTGTGTACAGGTTACTGTTACTTGGCATTTAAAACGGTATCTGCCAAGGTTCTGCATGTCTCTTGCTACATCAGAGTACTCCCTGGGGGCAGGGTGCGGTATGGGGAAGAGGTAGGGCATGTGGACGTGTGCGTTACATGCACTGGTAATGAATGACACTGGATGGTGTTTTCGGTACATTAGGGTTTGCCTCTCGCATTGGATTAATATGAGGGATGTGAGGAAAGGCTATTAAGCTGTATTTCCTACGTGCAGAAGAGTGGCAGTATAGTGTTTGCTATTGATGAGTTGGCAATACCAAATCATCTCTGGTGGTGCGAGTGGATTCGACATTCCTAATGTTGAAATCCTACTTTGGGAAAGAGGGCATTTCTGTGCTCATTGCTCTGTGAGCTAGTCTCCAATCCACATCTGGGTGTTGGGGGACAGATATTTGGATATTTGGATATTTGGAGGGGTATTTATAGAGCGCGGCGTTCGCTCCGGAAGGAGCATCATGGCGCTGTCAATCCTTGAACAAAGTCGCAGAGGGATAGAAGAGGGGGACTAGATGGCCGCTTTTGTCCAGTCATCAGGAAGATTGAAAATCCAGGTTTTAAGGAGTTTCCTGAAAGGCTTCTCAAGCGTCTGAAGTCTGAGATGTCTAGGCATGCTGTTCCAGGCTTTAATGGCTAGGTTGGTGAGGGTTTTACCCCCTTTGGACTTCAGATTGAATTTGGTGGGAGTCATGAGGTTTTCATGAGAAGATCGGAGGGTGCGACTCGGATTGTAATGGGGGAAGCGCCTGGATAAGTAGGAGGGACCGGATTTGTTAAAGCCACGAAAGGCTGTGATGAGAATTTTGAAGAGTATTCTCTTGTGTAAGGGGAGCCAATGCAGGGTTTTAAGGGCTGCAGAGATTGATGATTTGCGTGGGAGTTTCAAGACAAGCCGGGCAGCGGTGTGCAGAACACTTTGAAGTTTCGAGAGAGTGGACTTCTTAGTGCCTGCGAGAAGACCATTACAGTAATCGACTCGGGAGAGTATGAGCGCTACTGCCACAGTCTTTCTGGAGTCTAAGGGGAGAAAATCAAAGAACTTTCTCAGGGACTTAATAATGCCGAAGCATCTTCCTGCTACGGTCGAGACGTGGAGGTCGAAGGAGAGGTCGGAATCGAAGAGGACCCCGAGGTTTCTGGCTGATGAGACCGTCTGAGGGGGGGCTGCGGAGTTATCAGGCCACCATAAGGCAGGGCAGAGTGAGGTATTCTTTCCAATGGGCAGAATCTCGGTTTTATTTGAGTTGCAGCGTAGGTGGTTGGCATCCATCCATTGGAAGACCGCTGTTAGGCAGTGCTTAAGATTGAGCTCTGCCTTGTTGGAATTGTGATCGAGTGGAATGATAAGCTGAGTATCGTCGGCATAGGAGGTAACAGTTATGCCGAACGATTCTATGAGGGTGAGAAGGGGAATGAGATAAATGTTGAAGAGAAGAGGGCTTAGAATGGATCCTTGAGGGACTCCAGAGGATACTTTTTTCTCATTGGAATGGAAGGAACCAAGGGTGACGGTTTGGTATCTGTCGCTGAGAAAAGAGCTGATCCATGACAAGGCTGAATTGGTGATGCCGATGTCCCTGAGTCTATTGATCAGGATGGAATGGGAGATAGTGTTGAATGCTGCCGTGAGGTCAAGAAGGATCAAGATGGCATTCTTCCTTTGGTCTTGAAGGAGTTTAATAGTCTCGGTCAGTTCGATCAGGGCGGTCTCGGTTGAATGTTTGGCCCGAAAACCAGACTGTTGGGGGTGAAGTAAGTTATGTGCGTCTAGAAAGGATTTTAGCTCTTTGTGAACTAACTGTTCAGTAATTTTACCCAGAGCGGGTAGTAGAGTGATGGGCCGGAGATTAGTCAGATCCGTAGGGGGTTTGTTCGCTTTTTTCATGAGCGGCTTGATCGCGCCTTTTTTCCAGGAGAGTGGAACTGTACCAGAGCTGAGGGAGAGGTTGATTATTTCATTGATGATGGGATTGACTTCATCGATGATAAGGTGGAGGATCTTGGGGGGACAGGGATCGGAGGGGGAGCCTGATTTGCAGGAGAGGATAGCCTCTCTGGTCTGAGACAGAGTCACCGGGGTAAAGTTTTTGAGATTGTTAATAGTCAGGCACGAAGTGTCCGAGTCCGGGATTACATGTGCCGGCGGGGAGGGGGGAAAGTTTTTTTGAATGGAAGAGATTTTGTCATCGAAATAGTCGGAGATCTTGTCACAGAGCTCCTGAGATGGAGGGATTTCAGGTTGGAGAGCTTTGGGGTTGGTGAAAGTTTTAACAATTGAGAAAAGAGTTTTTTGCTTTTGACTGGCGTCTTTGATGGCGTTTACGTAATACGTTCTTTTAGCTGCTTTGATGGAGGAGAGATAATTTTTCCTCTGTAGAGTGTAGTGACTACGGTCGTCGTTATCATAGTTTCTTCGCCATTTGCGTTCCGCTTTCCTGCAGAGTAGGTGTGCGGCTGCTAGGTCAGGTGTGTACCAGGGGGCTTTGATTTTCGTATCTTTTGACGCTTTATTCAGTTGCTTAGGAGGGCATAGTTTGGTAATTTCTCGTGAAAGGCAGCTGTTAAGGCAAACTGCGTCGCTATCAATGTTGCCGGAAAGGGGGGGGGGGAATTAGTAGGGGAGAAAGGATGAAGAATAAGATTTTTCTGAACAGTTTTCCAATTTATAGGGAGGGCGTGGTTGAAAGTGCGTATTTTTACTGGAAGGAGGGGGGAGGTTGGAGATGTGGAAGGGGATCAGGGAATGATCAGTCCAAATTTGAGGTAAAGGGGGCAAGGTAGTGATGGACGGAAAATTGGAGCATACCCCGTCCAGAGTGTGGCCAAGGGAGTGGGTAGGCAGCTTAACGTATTGTGATAAATTGAAAATTTCCAATGTCTGCAGGAAGCTTCTAGTGTGAGAGTCGGTTGGGGTCTCGAGGTGCATCTGTGCATTCATGATAGAAGGCCATCAACTAGGGTTCAAGGAAAACTGCAGACCTCTGACTCTGAGGGGCCTTCCTGGGACAGATATCTGGGGGTGAAATTGGAACCTGCATTCCAAGGGGCAGGATCTTGGCCTCACTAAAGATATTGATCAAGTCTGCGTGGATAGGATGGCTGGCAGGACACAATTTAGAGAGAGCCTGTGCATTTCAAAGATGGCCTTTTGAACTTATCTCATCTTCAAAGACCATTGTGGGTATAACTACTTGGGCTCTGCCCTCAGGAGTGAGCAACGCTTTTTGGATTGGAATCATACTACACTGGTTCGATGCTGGGACATTGACAAGAGGAACTTTTGGGGCAGGAGGGACTACAACTGTATTATCCTCAAACTTGAGGCTTGTCGTACTCCCGGAAGGAGACTATCATTTGGTGGGTTTTGCCTGGAAGTTGCTGGCCTGCAGTTAATTGCCAACTGTAGTGGCCAGGGTCCCTAAGCAATCTCCAAGGACCAGTTAGCTAGACTCGTGTTCATGAGATCCCAGGAACTGAAGTGATCTCCCTGTTTCCACAAAATCGTTAGGACCACTCAGGGTGCGGGGGAAATGGGTGGAAGTGATCGTCACTTGGGACAAGGACCACCCAGACTTACGCCGTAATCACACTGTGCAGAGGAGTGTGGTTGTAAAGATCAATGGCCCACCTGGGGTGCCTGAATGTGAGAAGTTCGAGGAGCATGGGAGAAGTTTGTTGAGTCCAAGGGACCTGTGCCTCCAACCAGAAAACTGTTCCAGCTTGCACTCTGTAGTGTGTGGTATCCGAAGGGTGTTGGGGGATGTTTGCAGACTCCATGGGACCTGAGTTAGTAGCTTAGACTGTCTCCAACATCCAGATTGAAGGACAACAGTGCCTGACATAGCAGCCTCCATCCGAGGCCGCTGGCTCCCTCACTGTGGACCCACGCCACAAGGTACTCTGTTATTGAGAACATCGTGACTGGACCTGAAGGGTCTCATGTGCTTTGTGGGCATCCACGATTGGCTGCCTGGGGCAACTGCAGCTTGCACCTCCGCTAGAGGGGAAACATTTCTCCAATTGGGAAGCACACCAGCTTCCAGTGTTAGTCTTTTGTTTATGGGAAATAGTGATCCCGCACTCGTGAAGGTGCAGCTGGGTGTCTCAAGGCCTAATCTGGATGGGCGAAACCCAGTAACTGTTTCCTTTCACTTTAGGTGGTCCAGATAATCTAATCAAAGTGTCACCAGCAGGGGCAACATTTATCTTTGGGTGGTACCATTTGAGTGGCTGGGTCACAAGGCTTAGTCGAAACCTGTGATTTCTTGATCACTGCAACTGTATGGGGTAAGGGGTATGCAATATTGGGAAAGTCGAGTTTTATGTACACCTATGAATAGTGCATATATCTTCATGTGGTTCTGCTGCTGATGGGAAAGTTCTACAGTTGCATACCATAAATTAATGTAACTGGTAAATACGCATAATAGAGCTACATTACAAAAGCCTGGAACCCGTGGGCCATCTGGCTCATATCTAAAATTCAGTATGGTGATTAACAGTCTGCTCCTTAGTCAGCACTTACTGTGTGCCCCACTGCCCCAGGGAGTACATCCTATGTAGCACCTTTCATACTTTTCCTCTCTTCACATCAGTAGACCTGCATTATATACTAACTAATGTTACGTAATGTATAATCTCAACTATCTGAAACGTTTTCTACTGTGAGATGTTTTTGTCCTGGAAATTTGTCTGAAGCCTTCTCTTCTGTTTCCAACTTAGCCACCTCCTTGGACACTGTGCCCAGAATCAAAAGGGCCAGAAGTGGAAGGCGTTCATTTGCATATTTAATGTCCTTACCTATTCACCTAAAAGCCAATGACAACGTGCTCAGTTTTAGAAAGCAATTGAAGACCCACCTATTTGTGTAGTCAGCCCATTAGCCATCTCACTATTTCTCTCAAAGTCCGATCTGGGTAGTCATGTGCTATATAAGACACCGTAACATAACTTAACATAACATGCTGACACCTTGCAAGAGCATAGCTGCCACCAAGGCGAAGCAAAAATGTGGTGTCAGGAGTGGTGCTTCCAGCCCGTGTCTCCTCCTTCACACATGACCTGTTTAGGAAAACATCTCAGTAGGTAATACAGCAATGACCAAACTGCTCACAACAGATTTTGGAGTACAACTGTGTAAATCTGGTTTTCATTGTCCTTGCTATATGTAAAATTTGTATTCTTCAAAACTACAATTTACCCCAACCTCTTCTTGTCCTTGCCTGCATATTTTCTTTTATTAAAGTCTTTGGGTGTTCTGGCAGTTTTTAAAAGATATAAATGTGAGTTTTTGATACGGCGTGGTGCCAGATATGTGTGGCAGTGACAAGTGTGAGTATAGGGTTATAAAGCTTCTGGTACAGATTAAACATTTTTATAAAGAACTACCTAATGTGATTTGCAAATGAGACCTCTGTGTTTGTCCAAATCTCTGCTTCATTTTCCAAACAAATGAGCCAGGTTGCCAGACCTGTGTTTACTTCCTTTGTGTGCTTAGGCAACTCATTCCTCTTCTTCCCACCCCAGGTGCCAGTTATTCTCCGGGCGGCAAAATTAGGGGCCGCCCCTGGTGGCAGTAGATCTAGCTAGCCACTGCTCCACTTCCCTCAACAACCACATAAACGTCCACAAACCTAACAGACACATCTCCTGAGACACTGAGTTGCTTATACCCCTGCATACCCAGAACCACCTCTGTCAGTCGTTCCTTCTCCTACCTCACTCTTAAAGCCTGGATAGACCTTCCTCTGCCACCTCCTTAGTTCTTGAGGCAGGAATCTGAAGACCTGGCTCTTCACCTAGCCCTATCCCTAGCCCTAGCCCTAGCCCTAACAGCTCCTGCTTCAGCGCCAGGATAACCTCCTGGGTGAGTTGTTCCCTATACTATTACATACTTGCATCATGAGATTTATTCCCCAGCTTTTAACCTCATTCCACCCCCCCCTGAAATGGAACTGTAACCTGAAGTATTTTCGGTGTGTATGTGTTTTTCTCTACTGGTACAGCTACTCTTTGGTGACTCTAAGCCCCAGGTTAGTTCACATTAGCCTTACATTTTCGAGCAGGGCTGCACCTGAAAACTCACTAGAAGATCCTGGGGTGACCCCAGTGGGGTCCGAACCCACCTATAGCGAGCATCATGTACATTTCTAATGAAAACTTCCACAGTATGACGCTTGCTGTTTACTGTATAATACAATCGAATATTTGAAATGCTAATGATATAACTTGCTAATTAGTGTTGTGCAACATTCATCTGTTTCCTAAATACACTCTTCTGTTTGACAGAAATATGGTTATTATCAGGTTAAGTAATCTAATTTCTCCTATAATGTGATGTCCTTTCATTACCCTCTGCTTCATGAATATGCCTAGCTAATTCTTGAAATCTATTTAGTGCTGTAATCAATTTACCATTTTAATGACTGAATAGCAGAGAGGCAAAAGCGTCATTCGAGCAAAAGTACTACTTTTTATTTTAACGTACGGTTTCTTCTGCAATCCTCTAATATTGTGTGTTGCGTAACTTGGTCTTGAAGTCTATTACTTTGTATTCGTCACTCTAAACAATGTATGTGAATAATTTCTGACTATACACATGTATGCTAAACCCTAAATATCACCAAGTTCTTCGGTTACACGCAGGCTTCTTTTCTTTATATTTGTATGTGTATGCGCGGACTCAGCTACAAACATTAAAACCACTATAGACGATTGTAACTGAAGCAATATATGTATAGTCAGTCGCATAACGCAAAATTATGTGTCCCCGGAAAATGTGAAGAGGGGGCCCTTAGTCCCCATTATCTCACAGATTTTCATTGGCTTTGGATTGAAGGGAGGTATAAGGGATCAACTCTTCTCTCCACCCCCCCCCCCTCCCCTCCCCCCATCACCGCAGGGTCTGCGTAACGCCCATAATGTACAGTATTTAGTTATGCTAAATTTAGTAATAGACACACGGTTCATACCAGGATTTTTTGCTCCATTTGAAAACTGACATTCTCCTAGGCAGACTGCATCTCTGTGTGGGTTGCCGAGTTTGACGGAGGAGCATCTTGATGTAAACCAGAGATGACAGCATCGAGGAAGTAGCAGGAGGCTGAGAATTAATGCCTCATGACAGGGGGTGATTGACGTTTGCACTGACCATGCTGAAAATGTAAGGAGGCCAGAGTCGGACTGGGACAGAAAAGGGGCCCAGGAAACAAAATAAAAGTGGCCCCTTTTATTGAATTGGAAAGCTAAAAAAGTGTACCATGTTTGCAAATTGGGGCACTTCTGAACTTGTAAATACACGCTGAATAAGTGTTTTGCAAGGTATGCAAGACTGCATGGATTTGAGCTTGCTGCAGTCGATGTTTGTTTTAATATCAGGGCAATCAGCCGTAAAACACGTCTCAGCAGACCATAAACAGCCAAAAAATGGGCCCACATGCGCACCTGTGAGATCGGCCTGTCAAACATTGCCTGATTGCCTTATCGGCCAGTCTGAACCTCAGGAGGGGCAATTCATAAAACCTTTTTGGAGTACTGCTAGTAAATCTACATAAACCATCCCGTCCCCTTCTTCCTCTGTTACCAATCCCTCACCTTCTTTCTCCTCTCTCCTCTCTGTCCCTCTCCCTAAAGTGCCCACTTTGCTTGATGTAATTAACCTTGGGAAGAGCAGGTGAGTGGCAGATGCGCCAGCAGTGACCCTGGACCTTCAAAAACTAGCATCCATTGGCTCCAGCTCACCAGGGAAATGCCCAATGCAATAAATGGGAAGTCGTGTCGTGTCACTATACCCTTTTCTACTTTACAATGGCATTTGCACTATCCTTTTCAATCCAAATAACAGACTAACATGTCCACCAATCAAATTCATTTCAAATTTCACTATACTAACTCACCACTGGAGAAGGTGACCATTCTACACTGACCTCGCTAGCCGCGCTTTTTGCCGCTCTACTGCATATTTTAAAAAAATCCCATTTTTTATTTATTTTAATTTTGTTTATCTTACCTTGTTCTTAACTGTACCGCCCACCCTGGCCTCATTTCCTGCACATTAAAACCCCCCTTGGGGACCATCACCACTGCCTTTGGCGGGTCCGGGATCACGGGGCACCGGGGACTAATCTGAGCGCCATTTTGGATCGGGCTGGGGCACTCTCGCGCATTCTCGCGAGATTTCGGCCTGCAGAGTCTATTTGAGGCAGCGAGTGACGGTAGGTCAGCCTGGAGAAGGTGACCATTCTACACCGACCTCGCTAGCGCTAGCCGCGCTTTTTGCCGCTCTACTGCATATTTAAAAAAAATCCCGTTATTGTATTTATTTTAATTTTGTTTATCTTACCTTGTTTTTAACTGTAGCGCCCTCCCTGGCCTCATTTCCTGCACATTAAAACCCCCCTTGGGGACCATCACCACTGCCTTTGGCGGGTCCGGGATCACGGGGTACCGGGGACTAATCTGAGCGCCATTTTGGATCGGGCTGGGGCACTCTCGCGCATTCTCGCGAGATTTCGGCCTGCAGAGTCTATTTGAGGCAGCGAGTGACGGTAGGTCAGCCTGGAGAAGGTGACCATTCTACACCGACCTCGCTAGCGCTAGCCGCGCTTTTTGCTGCTCTACTGCATATTTTAAAAAAATCCTGTTTTTGTATTTATTTTAATTTTGTTTATCTTACCTTGTTCTTAACTGTAGCGCCCCCCCTGGCCTCATTTCCTGCACATTAAAACCCCCCTTGGGGACCATCACCACTGCCTTTGGCGGGTCCGGGATCACGGGGCACCGGGGACTAATCTGAGCGCCATTTTGGATCGGGCTGGGGCACTCTCGCGCATTCTCGCGAGATTTCAGCCTGCAGAGTCTATTTGAGGCAGCGAGTGACGGTAGGTCAGCCTGGAGAAGGTGACCATTCTACACCGACCTCGCTAGCGCTAGCCGCGCTTTTTGCCGCTCTACTGCATATTTTAAAAAAATCCTGTTTTTGTATTTATTTTAATTTTGTTTATCTTACCTTGTTCTTAACTGTAGCGCCCCCCCTGGCCTCATTTCCTGCACATTAAAACCCCCCTTGGGGACCATCACCACTGCCTTTGGCGGGTCCGGGATCACGGGGCACCGGGGACTAATCTGAGCGCCATTTTGGATCGGGCTGGGGTACTCTCGCGCATTCTCGCGAGATTTCGGCCTGCAGAGTCTATTTGAGGCAGCGAGTGACGGTAGGTCAGCCTGGAGAAGGTGACCATTCAACACCGACCTCGCTAGCGCTAGCCGCACTTTTTGCCGCTCTACTGCATATTTTAAAAAAATCCCGTTTTTGTATTTATTTTAATTTTGTTTATCTTACCTTGTTCTTAACTGTAGCGCCCCCCCTGGCCTCATTTCCTGCACATTAAAACCCCCCTTGGGGACCATCACCACTGCCTTTGGCGGGTCCGGGATCACGGGGCACCGGGGACTAATCTGAGCGCCATTTTGGATCGGGCTGGGGCACTCTCGCGCATTCTCGCCAGATTTCGGCCTGCAGAGTCTATTTGAGGCAGCGAGTGACGGTAGGTCAGCCTGGAGAAGGTGACCATTCTACACCGACCTCGCTAGCGCTAGCCGCGGTTTTTGCCGCTCTACTGCATATTTTAAAAAAATCCCGTTTTTGTATTTATTTTAATTTTGTTTATCTTACCTTGTTCTTAACTGTAGCGCCCCCCCTGGCCTCATTTCCTGCACATTAAAACCCCCCTTGGGGACCATCACCACTGCCTTTGGCGGGTCCGGGATCACGTGGGCACCGGGGACTAATCTGAGCGCCATTTTGGATCGGGCTGGGGCACTCTCGCGCATTCTCGCGAGATTTCGGCCTGCAGAGTCTATTTGAGGCAGCGAGTGACGGTAGGTCAGCCTGGAGAAGGTGACCATTCTACACCGACCTCGCTAGCGCTAGCCGCGCTTTTTGCCGCTCTACTGCATATTTTAAAAAAATCCCGTTATTGTATTTATTTTAATTTTGTTTATCTTACCTTTTTCTTAACTGTAGCGCCCCCCCTGGCCTCATTTCCTGCACATTAAAACCCCCCTTGGGGACCATCACCACTGCCTTTGGCGGGTCCGGGATCACGGGGTACCGGGGACTAATCTGAGCGCCATTTTGGATCGGGCTGGGGCACTCTCGCGCATTCTCGCGAGATTTCGGCCTGCAGAGTCTATTTGAGGCACCGAGTGACGGTAGGTCAGCCTGGAGAAGGTGACCATTCTACACCGACCTCGCTAGCGCTAGCCGCGCTTTTTGCCGCTCTACTGCATATTTTAAAAAAATCCAGTTTTTGTATTTATTTTAATTTTGTTTATCTTACCTTGTTCTTAACTGTAGCACCCCCCCTGGCCTCATTTCCTGCACATTAAAACCCCCCTTGGGGACCATCACCACTGCCTTTGGCGGGTCCGGGATCACGGGGCACCGGGGACTAATCTGAGCGCCATTTTGGATCGGGCTGGGGCACTCTCGCGCATTCTCGCGAGATTTCAGCCTGCAGAGTCTATTTGAGGCAGCGAGTGACGGTAGGTCAGCCTGGAGAAGGTGACCATTCTACACCGACCTCGCTAGCGCTAGCTGCGCTTTTTGCCGCTCTACTGCATATTTTAAAAAAATCCTGTTTTTGTATTTATTTTAATTTTGTTTATCTTACCTTGTTCTTAACTGTAGCGCCCCCCCTGGCCTCATTTCCTGCACATTAAAACCCCCCTTGGGGACCATCACCACTGCCTTTGGCGGGTCCGGGATCACGGGGCACAGGGGACTAATCTGAGCGCCATTTTGGATCGGGCTGGGGCACTCTCGCGCATTCTCGCGAGATTTCGGCCTGCAGAGTCTATTTGAGGCAGCGAGTGACGGTAGGTCAGCCTGGAGAAGGTGACCATTCAACACCGACCTCGCTAGCGCTAGCCGCACTTTTTGCCGCTCTACTGCATATTTTAAAAAAATCCCGTTTTTGTATTTATTTTAATTTTGTTTATCTTACCTTGTTCTTAACTGTAGCGCCCCCCCTGGCCTCATTTCCTGCACATTAAAACCCCCCTTGGGGACCATCACCACTGCCTTTGGCGGGTCCGGGATCACGGGGCACCGGGGACTAATCTGAGCGCCATTTTGGATCGGGCTGGGGCACTCTCGCGCATTCTCGACAGATTTCGGCCTGCAGAGTCTATTTGAGGCAGCGAGTGACGGTAGGTCAGCCTGGAGAAGGTGACCATTCTACACCGACCTCGCTAGCGCTAGCCGCGGTTTTTGCCGCTCTACTGCATATTTTAAAAAAATCCCGTTTTTGTATTTATTTTAATTTTGTTTATCTTACCTTGTTCTTAACTGTAGCGCCCCCCCTGGCCTCATTTCCTGCACATTAAAACCCCCCTTGGGGACCATCACCACTGCCTTTGGCGGGTCCGGGATCACGGGGCACCGGGGACTAATCTGAGCGCCATTTTGGATCGGGCAGGAGCACTCTCGCGCATTCTCGCGAGATTTCGGCCTGCAGAGTCTATTTGAGGCAGCGAGTGACGGTAGGTCAGCCTGGAGAAGGTGACCATTCTACACCGACCTCGCTAGCGCTAGCCGCGCTTTTTGCCGCTCTACTGCATATTTTAAAAAAATCCTGTTTTTGTATTTATTTTAATTTTGTTTATCTTACCTTGTTCTTAACTGTAGCGCCCCCCCTGGCCTCATTTCCTGCACATTAAAACCCCCCTTGGGGACCATCACCACTGCCTTTGGCGGGTCCGGGATCACGGGGCACCGGGGACTAATCTGAGCGCCATTTTGGATCGGGCTGGGGCACTCTCGCGCATTCTCGTGAGATTTCGGCCTGCAGAGTCTATTTGAGGCAGCCAGTGACGGTAGGTCAGCCTGTAGAAGGTGACCATTCTACACCGACCTCGCTAGCGCTAGCCGCGCTTTTTGCCGCTCTACTGCATATTTTAAAAAAATCCTGTTTTTGTATTTATTTTAATTTTGTTTATCTTACCTTGTTCTTAACTGTAGCGCCCCCCCTGGCCTCATTTCCTGCACATTAAAACCCCCCTTGGGGACCATCACCACTGCCTTTGGCGGGTCCGGGATCACGGGGCACCGGGGACTAATCTGAGCGCCATTTTGGATCGGGCTGGGGCACTCTCGCGCATTCTCGCGAGATTTCGGCCTGCAGAGTCTTATTGAGCCTTATATCGGTCGCGCAGCGGTGACGCGCAGCGGGAGCGCCTTCATCGCGCCTTCATCGCGCCTGAGTCCAGCCAGAGTCCTGCCCGTCTGCGCTCGTCCGCGCTAGGCAGGGCCAGGCAGGGCTCTCTGGCATGCCAGGATGATATCTTCTGTAGATTTGCGCTCGTTGCGGCGAGGGGTAAGTGGATGCCGCCATGGGACTTTGGATCCTCTTTGTGGTCCTTATCAGTGCACCATTTGCTCCTTCATTATTCCGGCTCCACAACCTATCCTGCTCTTTCAACCTAAATCCCCTAGAGCTCGCATCTCTGGTCCTGTACGGGGCTCAGGTATCAGTTCGCCTCTTAAAATATTTCATATGAACGTAAGGTCATTGGCCTGCCACTCGCAAGAAGTTTTCTCACTGTTTACTGATGAAAATCCAGATATATTCTTTTTTACCGAAACGTGGCTTCATGACAATTCCATGGCTGTGATTAACTTAGCCCTCCCAGTAGGCTATACCATGCACTCATCCCATCGTAATGGTAGAGGTGGAGGCATCGCAGTCGCAGTAAAAACTTGCTATTCGTGTGCCTGGTCTCCCACCACTATAGCTGGATGTGAGAGTGCGCATTTCAACATCACGGTAAGTCCCCATTTCACCTTTGCGGGACTCTTAATCTATGGGCCTCCCGGTCCTGATGGAGCATTTCGTGTCAGTCTTCCGGATGTGGTCTCCTCTTTAGTTTTGAAAACCAATAATTTTACGGTCATTGGTGATCTTAACCTTCATATGGATGCCCCACTTTCCAACTCAGTCCAAAGCTTGCTTTCTGATCTCGAGGCATTTCAATTAGTCCAACTGGTTGATTCCCCGACCCATATCGGTGGACACCTGTTGGATCCTTTTCTGACGAACATCTCCTCTAATATTGAAGTGCTCCAGCCAAAGCCTATGGCCTGGACTGATCACTATCTGATCGAAACGCACATTACTATCAACATCCCTCCAGCCCATAACAACTTGCCTAAGACTCTCAAGCGTCCTTGGAGAAACTTGAACCTAGAGCACTTTCACCATCTTTTTCTGCAGCATCATCCTCAACCTCCTGAGGAAGTTTCCCGTGGTTATGACGACTTTTGCAAGTGGCTTGAGCAGTCTCTGGATACCCTTATACCAGCTAGGTGGAGCAAGGCTAAATCTGGCTCCCCCAGTCCCTGGTATGATGAATCCCTTAGGGTATTGAAATCATCTTGTAAAAAAGCAGAACGTGCTTGGCGCAGAAACTATGATATTGATCTTAAAGCAGCCTATAGATCCTGCACAGGGACGTATCATAAGGCCATATGTTCAGCCAGGGCCGCTTTTTATTCACAGGAAATAAAAAACAGTACTAACCCTATCAAGACCATTTTTAGGGTGTGCAAAGACCTCACCAATAAAAGAACTGCCTCCACGTTCATCGCCTCCATGACACACTGCGAAGATCTGGCCTCGTTCTTCGTTGAAAAAGTGGAGGCCATATACAGGTCGTTTGCTCTGCCTTTTGTTAGGGAAATTAATAGTGCCCCTTCGGTCTCTAAATCCCTACTAGCCATTCCAGGTCCTACCCAAGAGGAGTTCCTAAATTTGACGATCAAAGTTAAATCTGGTTCTCCGGATGACCCTATGAGACCCATGCAATTTCGCGAGTTCGCCGATTGCTGCTACCCGGCGATGCAGAGCTTAATTGATCTTTCTTTCAGAACTGGTAGCGTTCCCACTGCTTGGAAGCAGGCCACTATTATACCAATTCTAAAAAAACCTTCTCTTGACCCTGCCAAATCAGAGCATTATCGACCTATTTTCCTCCTTCCTTGGATGGCAAAAATAGCCGAAGCTCACGCCAATAGGATTTTATCCTTCCACCTGCAAGAAGCAAACATACTGGACAACTCCCAGAATGGGTTTCGAGCCGGTCATAGTACCGAGACCGCCCTCCTGGCGGTGGTGGAACACATCAGGAAAATCCTAGATCAAGGTCAGACGGCGGCACTGATCCTATTGGATCTAAGTGCCGCTTTCGACACGGTCTCCCACCAGATCCTTTTACACCGCCTCGTGCAGGCAGGAGTTGGAGAACAAGCGCTTGAATGGTTTCGATCATTTCTTACGGATCGTACCTTTAAAGTGTCTACACCTCCCTATATTTCTGCCCCACGCCCCATTCTGCAGGGAGTTCCACAGGGTTCGGCTCTCAGCCCCACCCTTTTTAATTTGTATGTTGCACCACTGGCGCAGGTAGCTGCCAGTTTCGGTCTTACAATAGTGTCATACGCCGATGACACACAGTTGGCTGTGTCACTTAATGGCGACTCCAATATGAACGCCCCCACCTTTCAGGCAGCCCTCAAAGCTGTCGCCGGTTGGATGGCGAATAATCGCCTACAACTTAACGCCACCAAGACGGAGGTCATTCTCTTTGGTAGGGACAGCGAGCTCTGGGGAGACCAATGGTGGCCTCCTGAATTGGGTCCTGCCCCCACTCCCGTAGCCGAAGCCAGAAATCTGGGCGTATGGCTTGATGATCAACTGTCTTTCATTCCGCACATCAAGCGGGTCGCGGGAACTTGTTTTGGCGCTCTACAGTGCCTACGGCCTATTTTTAAATTTTTTGACGCGGACACCAGGCACATCATAGTCCAAGCCCTGGTGTTGACCAGATTGGACTACGCCAGCTCCCTATTTCTGGGTGTTAATCAAACTGAGCTAGCCCGTCTTCAGCGGGTACAAAATGCGGCGGCCAGGATGCTGGTCGGCCTCCCTAAATTTGTTTCTGCTCGCAGCACTATCCACGATCTCCACTGGCTCCCAGTAGGCCAAAGAATCAAGTTCAAGGCTTTGTGCCTTACTTTCAAAATTCTTAATTTGGCCTCCCCTCCTATTCTCACCCAGACCATTCTCCACTATGTCCCTTCAAGAGCCCTTCGGTCTGCAGGGTCTAATTTGGCCATTGTTCCTCGCCTTAAAAAGTCCAGAATGGGTGGACGTTCCTTTTCGGTGATGGCGGCTACACTATGGAACTCTTTGCCTGCCTCACTTCGTTCCATCCCTGATTTGTTTCAGTTCAGGAAACAATTAAAAACTCATTTATTCTCCTCTGCTTAGCTTCAGTGTTACCTGGTCCTCTCTGTTGTGTTGTGTGTTTCATCTCCAAAAGCGCCGGGACGCCTCTTGGCTGCGGCATCTGTGCGCTATATAAAATATAATAACATAACATAACATAACATAACTAATCCTTTATGGGTTCCGGAGTAGCGTACTACTTGCCGAAAAAAACCACTTCAACTTTCCATCAGGGGTAGCAAGCGCTATATAAATGCAAACCCTTTTCCCTTCTATATCCCTCCACTATCGCTCTCAATCCAAATAATTGACTAACATATCCACCACTCAAATTACTTTCATATTTTTACTATACTAATTCACCACTAATCCTTTATGGGTTCCTGAGTAGCATGCTACTCGCCGAAAAAGCACTTTGACACCTCGTCTGGGGTAGTAAGTGCTATATAAATGCAATTACAATACAATACTGGAGCACTCTTTTATTTGCTTTTATTCTATTCTATGTGGATTTCTAAAGCTCATGGCTACCCGAAGGCTTCCCAGTGCTGGCTGACTACAGAGCAGCACTTGAGCTGACAGGGGACCATATGAAGAGGACTTAGTTAGATTGAAAGAACCAGGATTTTAGCTGCTTCCTAAACAGTGTCTCCTTGTTAAAGCTTCTTAATTCTAAGGGCAGTTTGTTCCATCGTTTATGGATAAGATGGGTGAAGCAACGTCTCTCCCCCACCCCCCTCCATCAAGTCCTAAGAATTTGAAGAAACTTCAGGAGTCGGGCAGTAGAAGATCACAGTGCAATGCTAGGGGTATATGGTACCAACAAAGCCCAAATTAACGAGGGTTCTTTTGAGTGAGGCCCTCTACGTGGTAGACATAATATTTAGAATTTTTCCCTTTCCTCAATGGGGAGCCAATGGAAAGAGGCCAAGGCCTTTTTTGCCTACTTGTGTGTTTTGAGACATTGAGTAGTGCCCATGCTGCCACGTTTAAATGACCTGGAATTGTTTGGTTAAATTTTTTGTGAAACTAGGTATAAGGAATTCCTATAGTCCAGGTGAGAAAGAATTAGGGATTGGACCACAATCCTTCCGGTCAAGATGGGTATATAGATCTAGAATATTTAGGAGTGTACTAAGTGTCATGTGCTTTTACGTGTCTTTATCCAACAACATATTAGTAAAAGTGCAAACATGGAACAATTCCTTTCCATTTGTAATAATTGTATATGATTATTCACCAAATGTTCCCTTTTTTGATGTTTTGCAGCCAATTCACATAGGGATAGAGTAGTTCTGCAGAAGGACTCCCTTATGTACTCTTTCATTCATTTTAAAATTTTTCCAAAGATCCTTTAGTTCTGGGACCAGTGACTGACATTCATCATTGGGCAGGGCCATACGAGATTGTCAGCAAGGTCAATGTATGCACATTTATTTGGCAGATATCCTGAAAATATGTAATTGAACAGGCTTTTGGACCAATCTTAGACTCTTTTAGTAAAGTCTCTTCCCATTGTTAGGCTTATCCTGAAAGCCCAGATATAGCAATGATGGAAATTTTTAACAATGTGGGAAGTATCCTTTCAATTAGTTTAAAAATCTTGGAAGAAATTAGATTGACTTTCAACCTCCAGTGCTTGTAATCAAAGTTACAGAGTATTTGCTATGGAAAGAAAATGTAAAGGGACAAATGCAGAGAAATATCTTGATTTTGTTCAGTGATGTGAGGGTTTACTGAGATGCTCTGTGAGAGGGATTCTCTGTCAATTCTGTCATGTGTTGGTGATGGTTTCAGAAAGCCTGCAGTGTCTGGGCATTCTCTCCACTTTCTTTACATACACTGTCCAATGGAGAGTTTAGTACCTGAACAGCTAGTAGTGTTTCACCGCCGTTAGTCTAAATGGGGCGGATATAGAATTGTGGAGAACAGAAATTCCTTTTTGCAGCCTTTCCCCTCAATGTATAGTCTCCTGTCACAAGGTCATCATGGAGTGTAGAATGGGATCATTTCCCCCGGAAGAGTGGAATTATGTCATTCATATGCAAGATGTGACTTGCATGCGGCCTCTTGTCCGAATCCTTGCTTCCTTCTATTGATTCAAAGACTAGTATGTTGTACAGCCATTTATTCTTCAAGTTTCAGTATTTTGCTGCTGTAAGGAACAATGAACTGGTGGTGAAATGGTGAACATTTAGTTTTACCATAAAATTAGTTTTTTAGTGCCTTTACCTCAAACCATCTTTAATTTACTGAGTGCAATCAGCATGTATCTGTAGACAGCTAAAATATTTTTGCAGTGTTGCATACCCTCAACACTCTTCATGATGACCCAAAAAAAGCCACAGCACATGTCGGGTCTCTGTAGCATAGCCCAACAAATATAGAGATGCACATATCTGAAGAAAGGAAATGTGATATTCATTACCTCCTTGTCCGTCTTCCTCGCCCCAACCCTTATAATGTGAGGATCCCACTGCCTTGCAACAGATATCCTTGCAAACTTACCGAAAAAAAGGTTTCTAATTTCATTAAGTCTATTTCCTCTCATCTATGATGCCCTGCCCTACACTCGTCACTTCCTGTTTTGCTCCTGTCTCAGATCAACTAAGTATCTTGTGAGCACAGGTGAGGATTATTTTTTGTTGATAAAATATGTGTTTTCTAAAATCTATGAAGTATTTTGGCCAGCATGAATGGGCAAAGGTTTAGGGGCATATTTACAAGCCTCTTGCGCAGTCGGAGTGTCACTTTTTGTAACACTCTGTCGGTACAAATTCATATCTATGAGGCCACGCAAAGCCACTATACGTGGCTTTGGATGGCCTCATAGATATGAAGTACGGCAAGGCAGTGCAAATCGCTTCGTCACCTTACTCTGCACTCAGGAGGCATTCTATAGGCATTGCGGTGGGTTTTCCCATGCAACACTAATGGATTTTGACACTTCTCCAGATTTACAAGATCATATAAGCCTGGGGAAGCACTGAATCCCTACACCTCCTGAGGTGAGGCATAACGAGGAAAAATATCTTTATATTTCCTCATTTTTTCTTCCATGTATGCCGCATTCTGCAGTGCACATAGAAAGGGAAAAACGCATCTTGGAATTGCTTTTGTGCAGGAAGGCGCCCCTTCTTGCACAACAACAATCTTGTCGACAA
Source organism: Lissotriton vulgaris (assembly GCF_964263255.1). Taxonomy (NCBI): domain Eukaryota; kingdom Metazoa; phylum Chordata; class Amphibia; order Caudata; family Salamandridae; genus Lissotriton; species Lissotriton vulgaris. The sequence continues at coordinate 638,847,217 of NC_141691.1, forward strand.
CACAGAAACCCATGCACCGTGGTTTAATGATGCCTGCATTGGTGCTACGCAGCAGAAACTGTGCCAGGGCACAGGGAAAGGGCAACAATGCACTGTATTGCATAAATATGGTGCATTCCTGCCATTTAACTTTGGCCTAGGGCAGCGCAGCAAGATGACTTGCTGTGCTGCCCTACGCCAAATCCCCATAAATAGCGGCTGAGTGTGCAATGTAGCTTTGTATGCTCATCGCTCTCCGCGAAGCAGAGAAGGCTTGGGCTGGATTGGCCTAGCAGAAGCGGGCTCGATGCCCTCCTTTCTAAGACAAACCAGAATAACAGGCTTTTTGTAACTTTTGGAACGTGTGAAGGATGTAAAAGTAAAGAGAAGTCATGCTCAAAAGCATCCACTTGAGAGACAAATTCATTGACTTCATGGATGCCTAGCAACCCTCAATAAGCTGAAACCCAACAGAGCAAGTTCAGCTTTAATAATACAGCACCGAAAGTCTGTAGAAAAAAAACACTGCACAGAGAACAGTCTTGTGCAGAATTCTGAGTCGGCTGATTTACACATCATGAAAGTTGGAGCAGTAGCAGCTGCTCTTTATGATGAACAACCGCCCTCTAAAAAAGGGCGAAACGATGAAAAAAGCTTTGAAGAGCCTTGTGGTCAATTTCAAAAGGGAAATATGTGAAAGGAAGTCAAATAACAGAGGTTATCTCCCATAATGAGGAGGATTTATGATTTGAAACTCCTGTATCTGAACCCATAGAGCTAATCAGTCAGTATGAAATAAATGCGTTTGGCTTTCTTCCATTATACAAAGTAATTAAAGACAAGGTAGGAAAGGAATTGAAAGGTGTGGGTAGTGCTGGGTTTTTAAGATAGCAGAGAAATACCGATTAGTACATTTTGAAAACTGACTATCAACCCCCGGATGGAATTCCCTTTCAGAGAGGATGGATGGATTTTCCTCTAATGCACATGGCCAGCAGATATTTTAAGAAACATGAGGCTCATACAGGCAATCAACTAAGCTCTACCAACCCCAATTAATACTTATAGGCACCCCACTAAGAAACGTAGGAAATTCGCTGAGTTCCTGCAGTCATCCACTAGTATGTGAGTCAGTGTATGCGTGACAATGTGTATTGTATCTTGTGGAATAGGTACATTAAGGGGACCAATGATATATTTGTGGGCATTCATGGCAACATTCTTGATATTCCTTCATGAAACTGGTCCTTCCATGAAAGAGAGTGAGCTCTCTTGGAAAAACTCTGGCTAACCTTTTAATAATAGTGGGCCCTCCTTGACATTTAATGTCTACTCTTGACATATGGAAGACATCCCTTTTATTTGAATATGATTAATGGACATTCAAGGCAAAATCCATCCACGTGACAGTAATGTAATTGAGTTTAGTGAAAATGACATGCTGATGTTTGTGGGTCAAACATGCATTTTCTAATAGTGGATTGGATTGAAAAATTAGGTAAAGAAAGGTGATAAACCTTTTGAAAAACAGCTGCAACAAAACTAGTGGACGACGTAGGGTGTACTTGGGTGCACTCAGAGGGTTTTTGTCAATTAATATTTTTTAAGGTGCACTTCTACCAGCTACTAGGGCACCGTCTAACCCCAAATTAACCTAATAAGTACTCAAAGAATGAGCTGGGAGTGCTAAGTTTTCTCAAGAAAGTACAATTATTTAATCACAATTGGCACAACAAAATCAATGATTGAGCAACACTTCATTAAGAAAACAATGTAATTCTTGTATTCCAAGTGAATTTCTTTATATTGCCAGCAGCCGACGCATTTCGTCCTAAAGGTAGGACGTCATCAGGGCTTGAAAATTATTATTTCGAAGCTTCCAAATCTGCAATATTTCTATGCCTTGAGTCTGGGAGGCTCCCAACATAAGTCACGTACCTTCATCAATCTTTAAGCCACTCAGCTAATGGCCATAGGCTATCGGGACTTATCGAACCCGGGCGGCGTTGGAGTAATATGAGGCTTCCAGTGAGTCGATTGTGCTTTGTGCAATGAAGAAATGAGATCTGAATTGAGGATTTTCAAAATATTCACTTTCTAGAAACCTTACTTTGGGTGGGATATTTGGAGAAGTTAATTTGAGGAATTAAAAGAAGGGACAGATCCAGTGTTGATTCCATTAGCAGTGTAGTGCCAATTGTGATTAAATAATTGTACTTTCTTGAGAAAACTTAGCACTCCCAGCTCTATCTTTGAGTACTTTTAAAAAACAGCCATGTGTCCTTGCATAATCAGATTTTCTTAGTTGCCTCCATCATAGTTCTTTCCCAATTTTTGAGAACTATGTTAAAAATGTACTCTTCATCTTTTTTGTAAAAGTTTTTTTTATAGACGTGAGTCCCATCCACCCCTTACACTAAATCTCCAGAGAAGGATTGGATTTCCTAGTATGCCACAGAAGTTTTGAATATTTCATCAGTACCCTTCAAAACCTCTGACCTTCTACCCAATGTATTCGGAAATTGGGCATCAAAATGCATCATGTGGTCCTATTCTTTTAAAACACTTTGCAGGCTCCCTCACTTGCCAATTTGCCTGTTCAGATTTGATGAACGCATTACTCTTCACCACATTTGAAATTCGCCAGCCACCACTGCAGGTTGTTTTAGTAAGAATAGGCAACAAGTAGTCTGGGTCTATATCAACCGCCAGGGGGTAAAGCCAGAGTTTGACACTGAGGGAAATTGCACCAATGGTGTTTTTGGACACAAAGTCACCTTTTCTCCTTGATGGCAGCATTGATTCCAGGGAGGGAGAAGCTGGAGGCAGGCCTCTTTAGTCTAGTTTCTCTTACGGCTGACATTCCAGCTCTATTCTATAACATTTCAGTTAGCCTCCCAGAAATGAGGTCAACATTGGCTACACTTTTGTGCTAGCAGAATCCATGCTCTCTCTTCTCAGTTTTATTCTTAGGCTCTTTGGCTGGGAGGATAGCAGTAGGCAGTGCATGCTCTGTAATTTCCGTGGCCCCAGTGCTTCTTGTACATCATTCCTCCAATTTCCATCCTCCAGTGCAGTGGCTGCTGAGGAAGATTCAGGAGGAGGAAGTGTCAGAGTCACCCCTCTACTGCACCCAACGTCCATGGATTAACCTCTTTCTGCAACTACAGTAGATGTCTACTATACCTTACATTGAATCTGCCTCGGCTACTCAGTCCAGTCCTTCAATCTTCATCTCTGACAAGATTGTGACTGACTACAAATTGAAATGACGTGTGATCTACAGTCGTCGAGGACACCTTCCAGCCAGTTGCCTAGTTATTCCCGCCATTGCAAGAACATTATTGACTGGTCTGATTTGAAAGGTTACTCTACTGTCTTGCAAACGTTTTCTGATGCTAGATTTTTTGAAAGATTGTTTTGTTATAGAGCTGTCTGTCTGTTTACACTAAGAGCAGTGGCCAGCAGCAGTAAGAGCATCTATTGCTCCCTGGTGGTTTCTGGATAAATTACTGTCCTTCGTTGCCAGACTACTTAAAGGCTTTCAGTTATGGGGTCTGCTTTGTCCAACTCCCCATTCCTCCAGGGGACCATCCTGTAGTATTGCAAATGTTACAAAAAGATTCCTTTGCACCTTTAGATCAACTGCTGATCTCAAAACATTTTAGCAACGTTCTCCTTTCTAGTAGCAATTACATTTGCTAGAAGATTGGAATAACTGTCAGCTGTATTCATTTAGAAACTTCGACAGTTTTTCACAACACTATGTATATTGGTTTATGGTCTTTTTTTCCCAGTCTCGAAGTTTAATTTAGTAACAGCGTTACATACTTCATATATCTGCAAAGTTCTAAAGATGTATTTACAACGTACACTCTTTCAGAGTTTCTCAATGTATTTTTGGAACCTGTAGTTCAGTAAAGAAAGTTAAAAAATAGAATTGTGTTATTCCAATGGTGTAACGAAACTTGAGGGCTCCCTTGCAAAGACCCAGTTAGTAGCTCTCAGGCCTGACGCCCGGCGCCCCTGTACAGCCCCGGAGGGGGGCCTCTGGAGCGCTGCCCCCCCTCCCCGCACTGCAGGGGCTTTGGGGGACAAAGGTACGCCACTGGTATACTCTGCAATTGCACAAGCTTACGAAGCTCATGGCATCCTGTACCTGTATCCACACATGCTTCAACTATAGGATGTAGAGGCTTTTTACAATGAGAGGCCTATGTTAATCATTATTATTTATAATGTGATTCTTGTCAAGATGGTTCTTTTATTTACTAGAGTTCTGCACTGTGTATGCTCCTAAACTGCAATGATAAAAAAATGAGTTATAAATGTTGAATTATTCAGCAGCACTTTTGTGTTCTGTAATTTTTTTATTTTTTTTTCAACTGGAAGATAGTACAAAAGCACACAGCAGTGTATACAAAAAAATAAGACATAAACCAAACATACAGAATATATATACATCCTTCCGGCGTAATATGATTTAGCACAGAACCTTAATCGATTAAAAACAATAACCCCCAAATTGTCATAAACTTTACCATTGAGCGAGGACCTCTTACTTTAGCCAGTGCCTGTTCCATATCGTAAATTTGTCTCACCAGTCGCCACCAATCCATAACAGATGGTGGCTTTGGTGAGATCCATTCCCTGGCTATAGTTAATCTAGCCAAAACCAGTAATATAGAAAATAAGCTATTATTTTTAGGATACTCAGGACTATATCCCATCATAACCTCCCTGAGTGGTAAAGATGCCCCTATCCCCAGCTTCTGAGATAAAACCCTCCCAACGTCTGACCAAAAAATATCCAATACTGGGCAGGTTACAAACATATGTGTTATGTCGGCTGTGTATAGTTTACACCTGGGGCATCTTGTACGATCACTAGTCATAGTGTTGTCTTTTGACCATTTAGCGAATCTTTCCGGAGTATAATACAGAAGACATATTATATGGTGTTGTTGCAATCGTAAATTCGTAGAATGGAACGCCTTATCGATTATGCTAAAAGCTGTTGAGATAGTACCAGCCGCTACAGGCTCCCCTAACTCCTTGCTCCATTGTTCCGCTAATCTCCCAGACTCATCTGTTCTATGGCTACTTAGCCACTTGTAGACCCTACTAATCAATTTCTTTGATTCTCCTGCATTTAAAAGAAATATCTCAGAGTTAGTTTGTTTATACCAATTTTATGTCTCCTAAGAAATAATCCCGAAAATGATAGTATTTGAACAGCATATGGTCAGGAAACTTATACACAATCTGCAGCTTCTCAAAAGAAATAAAACCATTATAGTCGTATAAATCCCCCAGGCTTTTGACCCCACAACTGTCCCATTTGCTGCCCATTGCATCCTGAAATATCTCTGACAAGCCTAGATAGTGCCATTATGGAAAGTTATCATGATACACAGAGATGTTATTATTAAGCATAATAGCATGCCATATAAATACGTTGGCCCGAATAGTCTTAAATTTGAACCTTTTAAAATAGTTTGGGTCAGTTATCCTGTACAAAAACATATTGCCCTCATTTGTTAAAGCAAGCTCATGGCAAAAAAGAATATTCTCATGGCTGAAAGGTCTCCGAAAATGAATAAAGCAAGCAGACCAGAAGTACAGCTTAAAGTCTGGAATTTCCAGGCCCCCTTGTATGAAGGGTAGTTTTAACCGTCCTACCGCTCGCCGCGCTTTCTTGTATCCCCATATAAAACTGCTTAGGATTCCATCTAATCGCTTAAAAAATAAATTCGAAATCCGCAGTGGAATAGCACAAAAATAATAGAGAAATTTAGGTGAGACCTTCATTTTTATAATATTGATTCTACCAATAATACCTACAGGCAGTTTATGCCATTTTTTCAAAGATTTAACTGTTTCCTTCAGTAGCTCATCGTAATTTAGAGAGAAAATTCTGCCTATTTGCGCAGCTATTTTAACACCCAGGTATGTAATCACCGAGCAGACTCCCGGTGTAGTATCTATCGGTTCATAATTTAAAAGAACTTGAGTCTTATTTACGTATAACTTATAGCCTGATACTAAACCAAACTTACGGGCTGCATCAGTTATCGCTGATAACGCGTCTGCTGGCTCTGTTTAAAAAAACGCGACATCGTCTGCGTAGGCAATGACTTTCAGCGACCTTGTTCCCTTCCTCAAAAGCACGTATGAGTGGATTATTTAGTAGGGCTTGAATAAACGGCTCTATATAAAGAGCGAATAATAAGGGTGAAAGAGGACAGCCCTGTTGAGTGCCACAGAGTATAGGAAAAGTAGATGACTGCAACCCTAAATATGCAAGTATGGCACAAGGCTTATCATATAAAGCGAGTATCAACCTTTGAAATTGATCCTTAATCCCAAAAGCTAACAGTGTAGCCCATAAAAAGCTCCACCCCACTCGATCAAACGCCTTCTCTGCGTCTAATAATATCATACTGAGTGGGGTGGTTGTAAGATCTGCAACATCAAAAGCAATCACTGCCAGGTTAACATGTGCTGTTGTGTCTCTCCCTTGGATAAACCCATGCTGATGGCAAGAGACCAAATTAGGCATTATAGGGGATAAACGATTAGCTAAAATTTTCACGTAGACATTTACATCCGCGTTTAAAAGTGAAATTGACCGATATGACCCGCATTCCTCCGCTGATTTATGTATCTTAAAAAAAAATGTATTTTAGTCTTATTCCATAAATCCGCAATTTGATCATTATTGCCTATAAATTCTATAACCTGATTAAAAGTCTCCAGCATGGCATCTTTAAAGATCTTATGGAATTCCAAGGGGATTGGATCTTCCCCTGCTGCCTTACCTGAAGGCAACACACTAATCGCCTTATCCAATTCTTCAACTGAAATTATTATTTTGAATGTAGCTAAAGATATCCTCTTGCTGGGGATCAGACAATGGGGTATACAGTGCTTGATAATACAAAACAAACTGATCTAAAATCTGTTGTGGTTGTTCATACAGGATACCATCCAGTCCCTAAATTGCGTTAACATGGGCCTTGGCCCTGTCATCTGCAACCTTAAAAGCAAGAATCTTACAATTTTTTTCAACGAACTCGTATTGCGACCTAGGATACTTGTTATAGTTTACCATAACTTTTTCTCTGAATTTGCTTTTAAGCTTTGACCTAAGGTCAATTAAGTTAGATCCCAATTCTTCAAGATCGCTAGCCCCTTTGCCTCAGCATGTTGGTCTTCTGACGTACGGATTGCCAAAATAATATCTTAATCCTTATTTTTTTATCCTTATTTTGCTGAAAAATATATTGTTGGGTATAGCCTCTAATAACAGCCTTACACGTATCCCAAATTGATATAGGGGAGGCAGATCCTTATTTTCCTTAAAAAAAAACTCAAGCTGAATTGTGGTCTTAGCCACATATTCCTCATCTAGTAGCAGATACCTGGGAAACGAGAAGTTTCTGGGCGTCCTAATCTCATCGGTAGCTTTTAATATTAAGAGAATAGGGTTATGATCTGAAGTTACTTTTTGACATACTTCCATATCCATTTCCCATAAAATAGTAGCAGTAACCCAAGCAATGTCTATCCGTGAATAGAGTTTGTGTGGAGCTGAATAGTAGTTATAACCTGGAACCATAGGGTATAAAGTCCTCCACACATCCCTTAAACACCGTAAACGCACAAATTCCTTAATTGCAGCTCTTGTTTTTCACATTCTATGAAATGCCCCTGTCTAGTTGTATCTATTCCGTAATTCATAATACAATTAAAATCACCCATCACCTCCCGTTCCCCTTCCCAATTCAGCAGTTCAACATTTATCACATCAAATATAGAAGGATCATAGATGTTAGGACCATACAGTGCACAAAATACATATTTCCTTCCCTTAATTATCAACTGTGCTATGGCCCACCTCCCACTTCTGTCAGCCATTATCTTACCCATTGTAGCCATAAAACCTTTGAGTTTTAATATAGCAACCCCTCGCATGGAGGCGCTTTGCTCTGTGCTCACTACTACATCAAAACCCAGCTGTTTTAATCACAAGTGATCCTTATATGCGAGATGTGTTTCCATCAGCATAACTATTTGTGGTTTCTACATTTTCAATTCTTCTACCCACCCTCTTAACGGCCACTGGAGGTTGAGCCACCCACCTACAACTAGAAGGAGGAATCATCCTCTTTCACGGCTGCCGTTGTATTTGGCAGCTGAATGAGAGCCAGTCCCCATGGTGGCCCCAGAGGCCCACAACCAATTGCTGACCAAAAAGTGCCAATCAAAACAGAAAACAAGAAATAGTTCCTTACATGAGAAAGATAAGGATTTTAACCTTAGCTTAAACTTAAAGATAATACAGCCATACTTAGTTGTTTGTAGCTGCTCCCCCCCTTGCTTCTGCCATGTGTAAAGTGTTTCTTCCGCTTCCCTTTCAGACATAAAAAACAGTGAATGCCCCTCTCGTAAGACTTTCAGGCGTGCTGGTTCCTGCAAATATGCTTGTGCCTCACTATTTTTAAATGGATCCATCAGCTGTCTAAGCTGCCAGCGCCTATCCATGTGACTTTACAGAAATCTGAGCGAAAAAAAATTACAAAAGATACAACCGTAACAGGCAATCTAGGACCTGCCTTAAAAAAAACAGCTTGCCGGAGCAAAAAATCCCCAAAGTAAATAAGAAAAGGGCGTGGAAAACATGCATCCTGTCTTTGCTGTACCAATGGAAGTCTATGGGCTGTTTGTATCTGGCAGTTCCAATCCCAATCCCCAAGGTCCGGAAAAGCACTTTGCAATAGCTTCACAATATACGATCTAGGGTGTGACCCCTCTGACCCAAATGGTTTCAAATCATGTCTCCTTTGGTGATTTTCCAAATCCTCTATCTTCCATTGCATTTTCTCAAGCATATTGTCGTGTTGTTGTACCCTGCCAGTAGTTTTTAATGTTGTTTCTTCGTCTTCAGCAACTCCAGATTGTAGATCTGTTGTTTCATTTGTAAGAGTCATAACTTTTGAGGTCACTTCCTTTATTGTTTGTTGTATACCTTGGTTATCAGCCTTGACTTGGGCGAAAAAATTCCTGAGTCTCCTCTCTTTGTTCTTTAAGAGATTGCAAGATTAGAGTGAGCATTGAAGTTTCCAATTCATTTATTTGGGGATCCTCATCACATACCTCTTCATCCTCCACTTCCTCCCCCATCGTATCCTCCCCTTGCTGTTGACAAATGTCCTCCGATTCCTCCACTGGAGTCCCATCCACTGAAAGTCTGAGTGCCCCACACACACATCATCCACTATTCCAGCATCTGAACCGAGATAGCAGGGATTTAACCCCTCCTTTTGCTTGCACCCATCGTCGAATTGGGTTCACTGTTTCCACATTTATAGACTGTTGCTTTTCTGGCTACCAGACTGCTGTACTGATCCGGTTGATATCTTAGTTAATTATTCTGGCTTCGCTCCCTTGAGTGTCTTACTTGTTGACATAGCCCTTATGTTTTTGCCAATAGAAGAATTAGAGTTTTGCTTCTTTGTCGACGGGATGCTTACTTAGCAGCTTACCTGCTTTTACCCCCCTATTTTTTTTATATGTCTGGGCCTCCTCCAATCCCACTGCCAATGAAGATATCTCATTATCATAATTAGCTAGTACAGAATTGTTCTTGAGATCTATACCTGAAGTCAGGACTATAGTACTGTTCTCCTCCTGGATAGACAAAATACTACCCTCTATATCTTGTCCATTTATTGCTAAATTCAGCGCTTTGGTAGTGTTCCATTTCGATTCCTGGGCGGTTAGCTCTGTAGATTTTAACCCTTCCAGAAATATTACAGGGGAATGCTCTTCATTTACCATGTTTGTCTCTGTAAATTCACCACCCTCAGAGGGCTCGGCAGCCAGCTTAGTTGCAATTTCCGCCCTTGAAAGAGTATCCATATTCATATCTATGCAATTCGTTGTAGTGTTGCTATCTGTCCCATCTACAACCGCCTGTTCTTGCTTCTCTTTACAAGTATCTTCAGGGCAATTGATTCCTTCATGAAGCAGCTTATTTTTAACATCACACTCTCCCCGCACTGTGTCTGCCATGCTAAAGCCTGGAAGCGTAGAGACACTTTGTTGCCCTTCCATTGCTTGTTCCACCACCTACGCTAGTCTGTTGCTAGCATTCACTTCCACTGCCCCCTCTGTCAAAAACAAATCCAATGACTGTTTGGTTTGTAAAAAGCGCAGTATCTGCTTTCCAAGCTTCCCCACAGCTTTTTGGCCAGCATTATCGGTCTTTTGACTCTCTACACCAGAATCGCCATCAAAAGCCCGAGCAGCACTTACCAGTGTGCGATTCACCGTTATGGTGTTTCTCGCTAAATTCTTAGGAGGCGCCATGGAAAGCCCTCGAATTTGCAGACAAAGTACAGCACAGCAACACAATTGTGGCAATGACCGCTGAGCCGCCAAACACTTAGCCACTCGTGTAGACGGCAAGCGCCGCAGGGCAATCTGCGTCACCGCCAGCATTCAACGTCGATCCGATATCGGCTCAATCTGGTAAGTATCTCTCCTCTCTTTTACCGTTCTCACCGCAGTCTCAAAACACCCAGCGGTCAGCCGGCGGCTTGCAACACTGTCTCCGTCCTTGTCTTCAAAGCCCCTGCTCCAAAATGTTAAGGTATCAGGATATTGGGGTACTCCTTATTAATCTTTAATCAACCATCAGCTTGTCAGCATAAAACTTTCTCAAGTAGAAAGAAGAGCCTCTGGAGCTCCTCGCATGCTGGTGCTCACAGACGGCATCAACCCACCATCTTGTCTCCTCCTCCTCCCCGTGTTTCTACCATATTTTGGTTTATACATTAGCAGGTGTGTGAGTGTGCTACATCTTCAAATTTTAGGGAATGGGATGAGGAAAACAGACGAAGAGATAATGACCCGATTACTTACCAGTTATCTTCATTGATCTGAATCCAGGTCGACGTTTGTCACCTTCTCATGCTTGACAATAACAGGAAGTGGAGGGCAGGGTATTATGGGTAATTATAGAAAGACTTACTGAAGTTTTTTTTATCTAATAAGCTTATACCTGTCTCCAGTCAGCAAGCACCTCAAAACGTAGGACCTGGGAAGAGGAGGGCCTGGGCTTGGAGTACAAAAGATTACCAGTAAGCAATTAGATCATTAGTGGTTAGAGTACCTGGTCAAGCAATTCGTAAACTCACAAAGCACACTGATTTAGGAACACCAGAAAAGATGTAAATTGTTAGTAAATTTAGAAGCACAGAGGATGGTTCCATGTTAATATTTTGGATCTATTAATCACTGTTTGGACATTATTAATGAGGTCATTAATTTCGGGATCCTATATTTTTTTTATTTGTAAATAATTTAGTGCTAAGAACCTTTGTTTTCATGCTATATTAATGATGTTGTTTTTCAACCTTTGGATCGTAGTTTAGCTTAATTTAATTGGTTGTTCTTTTTTTTATTTACACTGAGAACCCTGGCCTTTACCTCCATCACTGGTGTCCCCCTTATTTGTCTTTCTAGGTCTTTCCTGACAGCAAGTCTGCATGATCTATTGTTACCAGGAAACAGAGTTAAAGTTTGACTTAGCCGGTATTCCATCGCTACATAAAAGAGAACCCATCCGCAATGCTCTTGGTCTGTCTGCCTGCTCTAGAGATGGGTGGAACTCCAGCGTAGCTGGTGTAAAATGTACTCTTTAGGCATAAACATTCCTCCAAAAGCACTAGACATTATGGTCCATTGGGGGTAAGCCGGACAATTGTTCACCTTACTTAGAGTGGGAGATTAGAAGGCCTTTTTTTAGGTCTCGCACCTAGCGTTGCAGTGCGCAGCACTGCTCGCGCAGAGTGAGACCTCTTGTAAGGGGGTTCTGAAAGCTGCTCACACGTTCGTGCGTGTGAGCAGGCTTTCGCAGTCCGACATTAGCTTTAGCATGTTTTTTAATGATTTTTTTAAACGGCACGGGATTGGGCAATGGCGGGCGCATTTCCCGCCTTTGCTCCGCCCATTCCCGGCCGTGTCTAGGACGCGCATCACAGATGACAGGCTCCCCCGCCCTCCACCCCCCGCTCCTATGTGGCGCGCGCACACCACTGGTTTATCTGGGCAGAGTTTTCTGCTAGGGTCACCTTTCCAGACCAGAAGGAATCGCGCAAGGCTTTTGTAATCCTTTTGGCACTCCTTCGTTTTAATGAGTCTGAAATTCCTTCGTTTTAATCCAGTAGAAATTTGTGGGTTTTCATCCCGCGGAATCCTCAAAGATGTGCTGGTATTCTTGCAGAGTTCCGAAGGCTTTTACAGCCACGGCTCCTAAAGGGTTACTTCTTTAATATCCGAGGCCTGGAGATGCATTTTTTTGGGAGGAAAAAGGAAGTGGCAGTTATCGGCCCGCAATCTGCTGCAAGACTCGGAGACCGCAGCCCGAGCGCCTCGAGTGGCCGCCGAAGAGGTACGAGCTCGCGAGGTCCGGGAGTTTCAAAACCAAGGCCCCCGTGATGTTGTTCGACCTAAGACCCTGGTATTCTTGTCACCCCCATAAATGGTTCACTCTGAGGGTCCCGGGTTTTTATATCTCCTACCGTTATTTATTTCTTCCACTCTCTGAACTGTGGAGCTCTCTTGGTGAATGCTCCTGAATGAGGTTAAGTCTCATTCCATTACCTTGCGGGTTAATGTGCCTGCTACAGATATCTGTGGATCCTGTGCAAACGGATTGCCTTAGAGGAGTTAGCCTTTGCTACCGCTGCCACTATTTTACCATGAGGCCTCAACTTCCAGTCGTGGTACGGTAGCTCAGGTGACTAATGGGCGTTTCGCTCTGATCTGTGTAAACTGGAGGTAGGTTATAGTTCAGTTTAGATAGATATTTCAGATGATAATCAGTTCACCCTCTGTCGATATTTGGATTACTTTCACAGGTCTGTCGATTCTGTAGCCGGGGATCCCGGTCCGAGTCTTGATGTCAGCTCAACACCCTGTCAATTTGGGAAAATCACTTAATATCCTATCGCCTACCCCCCCTCCCCCCAACGTGACAGTGCTTATGTCAAGTGCGCCAATACCTTCGGGTCGAGTTCACGCTACATAAAACTCCACCAAAAATAGACAGCTTTGGAGGGTTAGCTGGTCTGTAGCAACTAATTGTAGGGGACCCGCCTGGCGCTGTTGGTAGTCTTGGAAAACAAGCAGAGAAAAGTGGTTCCTCCTTTAAATTGTGTGTGACCCACAGGTAACTGCTCCCCCCTCATGACAAGAATTAATGTTCTGTTTACATAATCAAAATTCAAGGGGTTTCTGGCCATACTACATAATTTTTGGGGTACTGTTGTTGCGATAAAAGGAGCACTTATTTTCATCTAAGGACTCGTGAAATGTTGATGAAATGGGTGCACAGCTTTAAAAGTCAAGCAAGAAAGAGAGAAAGAGATGGCAGACTAGTGTTTCTTTGTCTGCTTTAACCGCTTAACCGCGGCGGCAATTCCGCCGAGGTACGGCTGATTAGCACAATGGGCGGGGCCGCGTCGGCCAATGAACATGCGCAGCACTACGAAGGTAGTATGCGCGACGGCCGTTGGCCGACGCCAGCAGCGAAGAGATTAACTTTCAGGTTCCCTCCCCCAGGCTCCCCTGCACCCCGCCTTGCTTGCTATCCGGCACCTGGTTGGAATCATATGGTGGTGTGATAGTTGAACCAGCCAGAGACCCAACATTGGGGAATTGGCTCAGCTTTCTTATTTCCACGTTTTTCTTTTTCATGAAGAGTCACTAAAGTCGGCAACGTTCCATTATTATTATTATTAGAAGATCACAAATTATTTTTATGAACAATAGACGCAAGGTGGTGTCTAGAAAAGGAGCACAGCGCATTTGTTGGCTTTGTAGAATGTAAAATCGACAATCTCGGATAGTTGGCTAAAGAAATAGGTCTTGTACTTGTTAAAGTTATTGAGGGATGAAGTTGTAAACATGGAGCGGTCTAACAGCGTGCATCACTAAGATAATACCTTTTCCGTAATTGACAGAGCAGCCCAGAGGGTTTGGGAGGGCAGTGCTAGTTTGTATTTGTTTTCATCATTTCACACTTCTTTATGTTAACATAGCCATTGCTTTACTGTACAGTTGCTATAGAAGCATATAATATGGTATAGTGTGCATTTTCTTTCTTTAAAGAATTGCTCCACTGCAAAGAAAAAGCATACAATAAAAAACATTGCCATTTACAATGCCAATATCTCCAACTCCAACTAATGCGATATCTATTGCATTGTAAATGCTTGTTTTCTTTCCTTCCAAAAGAAAAATTATTTACTATCTCTTTCTCAGTGGACATTTCTTCCAACGTTGCCAACTCGTTGACTTGCCGTAAAGTAGCGCAGTGGGCTAATATGCCTGTTGCAAAGAACAGATCTGTATTTTATGTGGATTGCTGAGGGAGTTTGTAACACCAGCCTTTACGAGCACTTAAAAACAAATGAAATGCATTTGAGAGAGGGTCAATAGAGTGCTGAGGGGCACTTTTGATGGGTGGCAGTGAGAGAATCCAACAAGCATTTACAATGCAATGGTCTCGTCCTTGTTAAAGTTAGACCCATTGGCATTGCTCATGACATTATTTTAGTTTTTAAAACATAGAAATAAATGGTATTGTCATTTCCAATGCCAATAGCTAATCTCGCAAATGCGAGACCTATTGCATTTGCACCCACACACACACAGAGCCACACACAGAGCCACACGCACCCACACACACCGAGCCACACACAGAGCCACACGCACCCACACACACACAGCCGCACACAGAGACAGAGCCACACACACACACAGACAGAGCCACACACACAGAGCCACACACAGAGCCACACACACACACACAGAGCCACACACACACAAAGCCACACACACACAGGGCCACACACAAAGCCACACACACACACAGAGCCACACACACCCACACAGAGCCACACACAGACACAGAGCCACACACACAGAGCCACAAACACACACAGAGCCACACACACACAGAGCCACAGCCACACACAGAGCCACACACACAGAGCCATACAAACACAGAGCCACACACACACACACACACACACACGCCGCCACACACACACACACAGAGCCACACCCACACAGAGCCAGACAGAGCCACACACACAGAGCCACACACACAGAGCCACACACACACACAGAGCCAGACACACACAGAGCCAGACACACACAGAGCCAGACACACACAGAGCCAGACACACACAGAGCCAGACACAGTCATCATCAGGACTGAAATTCATTTGAGCGTGCAAGGATTCTGTATGGTGTAAAATACATATGGGTCACAATAAACTAATCTAGAAGGGAGGGTATCTTATAGAAGTGAGAGCTAGAAAGAAATGATAATATTAAGGGTTAAGAAAAGCCTGTGATCAAAAGGAACCATTTCAACTAAAAAAAATCACACCCAGAAAACAGTGAAAAAATAAATACCACCACTTGAGGGCCAAGGAATTAAGACATCACCTATTAGGATTATCAATGCAACCCGCTGTTTACTTGCATAGGTTGACATACAAATCCAAAATTTCGCTGAAAGATAAATGAATCAGGAATTAAAAATATATTCCAAGTGTCAATTCGAAACACAAAACCTACTCAATATAGTGACTACTTACTTAAAACATAGGTTGGGCAGGTGTGACAAATTAGCCATACACAGATATTAGGAAATTTCCAGAGGGCTGCATCCATCCATATAACTCAGTGGAACATCCCCGATCAAGGGTGACTCAATTACCAAGATACTTAATTGCCACATTGGGCTAGAACAATACAAACAGTGTCTGAATCAGTATAGTCCCAATGCCAAGATTATCTACCTAGGGACAAATCAATTTGTTCATTGCAATAGTTATGTGTCGAAATGTCAATCCCTAAATATTACACACTCTATGCACCTTGATCCCAACCAGTCGGCTATAAAGACCGTGTAGGTGCATCTCTAGTATATATAGACGATCGCCTAATCAGCAGGAGCATACTGCTGAGAAATCACAGGTCACTTTAAAATAGTCTGGCAAATGCCGATATATAAAGGCCAAAGAGAGTTCAACAAGTGACCACTCGTGGTATTTTTAAAAAAAAGCCCATTAAACTAGAGCTTAATAAGTAAAAGGAACAGTTGTCCTTTTGAATGGGCAGATCCCGATATATAAATACCAAAGAGTTCAACAAGTAAACTCTCGTGGTATAAAAAAAAAAGCCCATTAAACTAGAGCCTAACAGGAAAATAGAAACCGTCGTTATTTGGAGGTTTTGTTAAACTAATCCGGTGGGTTACATTGTAGGAGGCACTGGTGCCAAATTCTTCAGATATCTTAGCATTTAAGGGTGTAATTAAGCAGAATGTCCAGTGTACTAATGCCGTTATAACAAAGCAAACAAAGCAAACTACGCGCCGCAAAACACGCACTTTCCAGAAATCGACCCGTGCGTCACAGCCCAAGCAGATAGTCGTTCAGTGCCACTGAAGAACGCTGTAAATAGTAATGGGCTCATGCGCGATTGGCATCTATGAAAAGTAACAAAGGACTTGCAAGTAAATCCACAACTAGATGGTCATCTTAGAAAGACGGAAACGCGCGAATGGCTTTTTTTTAAAGTAACAAGGGACTTATAAGTATATCCCAATCTAGATGGCCAGTACCAATGGGGGATATCCTAAAAAGACACTTTACATGCGCATTGCGAACATGATGCCCTCGAGAACATCTCTTTTGTGCGGTGCCTCGTCACATTGTGCACGAGACCGCCTCTTCCAAAACAGCACTCAAAGGCAAAAGTATGCTGCTAGAGCTGAACTCTAGCCCAAAAGTATATTCTGTGGCTACAATATTCCCACTCGCATACACTTTGCAGAGTTTGTTCCTCGTACAGCTCTTCAGGCCACCTCAAAAACACAGAAGTCAGGGTATATGGAAAGATGGACCAAGAGAGAGGGAAGGAAGGGTTAGAGAGAGGGAAGGAAGGGTAAGAGAGAGGGAATGATGGAGCAGTCTTGCTGAAAGAGCTGCCATCCCCAAAATGCTACAATCTCCACCAGAGAGAAGCTTTAGATACCTGGTCAGCACGCATTGAGCAAGAGATGTGTGGGGGAACTAAAGGCAAGCTGAAGACGCCATGGACACCATCATCTTTCTCCGAGGCGAAGCAGAAATGCCTCGGAGAAAGCAGCGTCAATTTCGGATTCGGGGGCGTGGTTTTCTTTCTCTCCTCTTCCCATTGGCTGGAATGTAAAATTCCAGCCAATGAGAAGAGGAGAGAAGGAAAACAGAAAGAAAGTAAAAAACACCCCCCACCCCCCAAATCCTGTCTTCAACGGAGTGACGCCCCTCTCCTCCAATGGCTGGCCTCCGTTTAGGAAGCAAGCCAATGGAGAAGAGGAGCGGGTTCAAGCCCCATGCTGTAGACATAAAGTCTCGGAGCGAGAATGCGCAAGCGCAGCCTTCGATTCCAAGACCTAACAAGCATTGGAAATGCAATAGGTCTCGGATTTATTTGAGTTAGAGCTAATGGCATTGTAAATGGCAATGTCTTTTAGCCATGTGTTATGGAGTGTATGCATGTGGTGTGTAATGGAATTATGTGGTATGGATTGGAATTGTTCACCCTGCGCACTCACTGCTCTGCACTCACTGCTCTGCACTCACTGCTCTGCACTCACTGCTCTGCACTCACTACTCACTACTCTGCACTCACTACTCACTACTCTGCACTCACTACTCACTACTGTGCACTCACTACTCACTACTCTGCACTCACTACTCTATACTCACTACTGTGCACTCACTACTGTGCACTCACTACTGTGCACTCACTACTCACTACTGTGTACTCACTACTGTGCACTCACTACTCACTACTGTGCACTCACTACTGTGCACTCACTACTCACTACTGTGCACTCACTACTCACTGCACTCACTACTCACTACTCTGCACTCACTACTCTGAACTCACTACTCTGCACTCACTAGTCTGCACTCACTACTCACTACTGTGCACTCACTACTCTGCACTCACTACTCTGGACTCAGAACTCACTACTCTGGACTCAGGACTCACTACTCTGTACTCACTACTCTGCACTCACTACTCACTACTCTGCACTCACTACTCTGCACTCACTACTCACTACTCTGCACTCACTACTCTGCACTCACTACTCTGCACTCACTACTCTGCACTCACTACTCTGCACTCACTACTCTGCACTCACTACTCACTACTCTGCACTCACTACTCACTACTCTGCACTCACTACTCACTACTCTGCACTCACTACTCTGCACTCACCACTCACTACTCTGCACTCACTACTCACTACTCTGCACTCACTACTCTGCACTCTGCACTCACTACTCTGCACTCACTACTCTGCACTCACTACTCTGCACTCACTACTCACTACTGTGCACTCACTACTCTGCACTCACTAGTCTGCACTCACTACTCACTACTGTGCACTCACTACTCTGCACTCACTACTCTGCACTCACTACTCTGCACTCACTACTCACTACTCTGCACTCACTACTCTGGACTCACTACTCACTACTCTGCACTCACTACTCTGCACTCACTACTTTGCACTCACTACTCTGCACTCACTACTCTGCACTCACTACTCTGCACTCACTACTCACTACTCTGCACTCACTACTCACTACTCTGCACACTACTCTGCACTCACTACTCTGCACTCACTACTCACTACTCTGCACTCACTACTCACTACTCTGCACTCACTACTCACTACTCTGCACTCACTACCCACTACTCACTACTCTGCACTCACTACTCTGCACTCACTACTCTGCACTCACTACTCTGCACTCACTACTCTGGACTCACTACTCACTACTCTGCACTCACTACTCTGCACTCACTACTCTGCACTCACTACTCTGCACTCACTACTCTGCACTCACTACTCACTACTCTGCACTCACTACTCTGCACTCACTACTCACTACTCTGCACTCACTACTCTGGACTCACTACTCACTACTCTGCACTCACTACTCACTACTCTGCACTCACTACTCTGGACTCACTACTCACTACTCTGCACTCACTACTCTGCACTCACTACTCTGCACTCACTACTCACTACTCTGGACTCACTACTCTGGACTCACTACTCACTACTCTGCACTCACTACTCTGCACTCACTACTCTGCACTCACTACTCTGCACTCACCACTCACTACTCTGCACTCACTACTCTGCACTCACTACTCTGCACTCACTACTCTGCACTCACTACTCTGCACTCACTACTCACTACTCTGCACTCACCACTCACTACCCTGCACTCACTACTCTGCACTCACCGCTCACTACTCTGCACTCACTACTCACTACTCTGCACTCACTACTCACTACTCTGCACTCACTACTCACTACTCTGCACTCACTACTCTGCACTCACTACTCTGCACTCACTACTCTGCACTCACTACTCTGCACTCACTACTCTGCACTCACTACTCACTACTCTGCACTCACTACTCTGCACTCACTACTCTGCACTCACTACTCTGCACTCACTACTCACTACTCTGCACTCACTACTCACTACTCTGCACTCACTACTCTGCACTCACCACTCACTACTCTGCACTCACTACTCACTACTCTGTACTCACTACTCACTACTCTGCACTCACCACTCACTACTCTGCACTCACTACTCACTACTCTGCACTCACTACTCTGCACTCTGCACTCACTACTCTGCACACACTACTCTGCACTCACTACTCTGCACTCACTACTCTGCACTCACTACTCACTACTGTGCACTCACTACTCTGCACTCACTAGTCTGCACTCACTACTCACTACTGTGCACTCACTACTGTGCACTCACTACTGTGCACTCACTACTCTGCACTCACTACTCTGCACTCACTACTCACTACTCTGCACTCACTACTCTGGACTCACTACTCACTACTCTGCACTCACTACTCTGCACTCACTACTTTGCACTCACTACTCTGCACTCACTACTCTGCACTCACTACTCTGCACTCACTACTCTGCACTCACTACTCACTACTCTGCACTCACTACTCACTACTCTGCACTCACTACTCACTACTCTGCACACTACTCTGCACTCACTACTCACTACTCTGCACTCACTACTCACTACTCTGCACTCACTACTCACTACTCTGCACTCACTACCCACTACTCACTACTCTGCACTCACTACTCTGCATTCACTACTCTGCACTCACTACTCTGCACTCACTACTCTGCACTCACTACTCTGGACTCACTACTCACTACTCTGCACTCACTACTCTGCACTCACTACTCTGCACTCACTACTCTGCACTCACTACTCTGCACTCACTACTCACTACTCTGCACTCACTACTCTGGACTCACTACTCACTACTCTGCACTCACTACTCACTACTCTGCACTCACTACTCTGGACTCACTACTCACTACTCTGCACTCACTACTCTGCACTCACTACTCTGCACTCACTACTCACTACTCTGGACTCACTACTCTGGACTCACTACTCACTACTCTGCACTCACTACTCTGCACTCACTACTCTGCACTCACTACCCACTACTCACTACTCTGCACTCACTACTCTGCATTCACTACTCTGCACTCACTACTCTGGACTCACTACTCACTACTCTGCACTCACTACTCTGCACTCACTACTCTGCACTCACTACTCTGCACTCACTACTCTGCACTCACTACTTTGCACTCACTACTCTGCACTCACTACTCTGCACTCACCGCTCACTACTCTGCACTCACTACTCTGCACTCACTACTCTGCACTCACTACTCTGCACTCACTACTCTGCGCTCACTACTCTGCACTCACTACTCTGCACTCACTACTCACTACTCTGCACTCTCTACTCTGCACTCACCACTCACTACCCTGCACTCACTACTCTGCACTCACCGCTCACTACTCTGCACTCACTACTCACTACTCTGCACTCACTACTCACTACTCTGCACTCACTACTCTGGACTCACTACTCACTACTCTGCACTCACTACTCTGCACTCACTACTCTGCACTCACTACTCACTACTCTGCACTCACTACTCTGCACTCACCACTCACTACTCTGCACTCACTACTCTGCACTCACTACTCTGCACTCACTACTCTGCACTCACTACTCTGCACTCACTACTCACTACTCTGCACTCACTACTCTGCACTCACTACTCTGCACTCACGATTCTGCACTCACTACTCACTACTCTGCACTCACTACTCACTAGTCTGCACTCACTACTCACTAGTCTGCACTCACTACTCACTACTGTGCACTCACTACTGTGCACTCACTACTCTGCACTCACTACTCTGCACTCACTACTCTGGACTCACTACTCTGGACTCACTACTCACTACTCTGGACTCACTACTCACTACTCTGGACTCACTACTCACTACTCTGCACTCACTACTCTGCACTCACTACTCTGCACTCACTACTCTGGACTCACTACTCTGCACTCACTACTCTGCACTCACTACTCTGCACTCACTACTCTGCACTCACTACTCAGCACTCACTACTCAGCACTCTGCACTCACCACTCACTACTCACTACTCTGCACTCACTACTCTGCACTCACTACTCTGCACTCACTACTCACTACTCTGCACTCACTACTCTGCACTCACTACTCACTACTCTGTACTCACTACTCTGCACTCACTACTCACTACTCTGTACTCACTAATCTGCACTCACTACTCACTACTCTGTACTCACTACTCTGTACTCACTACTCTGCACTCACTACTCACTACTCTGCACTCACTACACACTACTCTGCACTCACTACTCTGCACTCACTACTCTGCACTCACTACTCACTACTCTGCACTCACTACTCACTACTCTGCACTCACTACTCACTACTGTGCACTCACTACTCACTACTCTGCACTCACTACTGTGCACTCACTACTCACTACTGTGCACTCACTACTCACTACTCTGCACTCACTACTCTGCACTCACTACTCTGCACTCACTACTCACTACTGTGCACTCACTACTCTGCACTCACTACTGTGCACTCACTACTCTGCACTCACTACTGTGCACTCATTACTCACTACTCTGCACTCACTACTGTGCACTCACTACTCTGCACTCACTACTGTGCACTCACTACTCACTACTCTGCACTCACTACTCACTACTCTGCACTCACTACTCTGCACTCACTACTCACTACTCTGCACTCACTACGCACTACTCTGCTCTCACTACTCTGCACTCACTACTCTGCACTCACTACTCTGCACTCACTACTCTGCACTCACTACTCTGCACTCACTACTCACTACTCTGCACTCACTACTCACTACTCTGCACTCACTACTCACTACTCTGCACTCACTACTGTGCACTCACTACTCACTACTGTGCACTCACTACTCACTACTCTGCACTCACTACTGTGCACTCACTACTCACTACTGTGCACTCACTACTCACTACTCTGCACTCACTACTCTGCACTCACTACTCTGCACTCACTACTCACTACTGTGCACTCACTACTCTGCACTCACTACTGTGCACTCACTACTCTGCACTCACTACTGTGCACTCATTACTCACTACTCTGCACTCACTACTGTGCACTCACTACTCTGCACTCACTACTGTGCACTCACTACTCACTACTCTGCACTCACTACTCACTACTCTGCACTCACTACTCTGCACTCACTACTCTGCACTCACTACTCACTACTATGCACTCACTACTCTGCACTCACTACTGTGCACTCACTACTCACTACTCTGCACTCACTACTGTGCACTCACTACTCACTACTATGCACTCACTACTCACTACTCTGCACTCACTACTCTGCACTCACTACTCTGCACTCACTACTCTGCACTCACTACTCACTACTCTGCACTCACTACTCACTACTCTGCACTCACTACTGTGCACTCACTACTCTGCGCTCACTACTCACTACGCTGCACTCACTACTCACTACTCTGCACTCACTACTCACTACTCTGCACTCACTACTCTGCACTCACTACTCTGCACTCACTACTCACTACTCTGCACTCACTACTCACTACTGTGCACTCACTACTCTGCACTCACTACTCACTACTCTGCACTCACTACTCTGCACTCACTACTCTGCACTCACTACTCTGCACTCACTACTGTGCACTCTGGAAACTCACTACTCACTACTGTGCACTCACTACTCTGCACTCACTACTCACTACTCTGCACTCACTACTCTGCACTCACTACTCTGCACTCACTACTCTGCACTCACTACTCTGCACTCTGGAAACTCACTACTCACTACTCAGCACTCTGCACTCAGCTGGTGGTGTCTGTGTGTGCATGGCAGTGGTGGTGTGCGTGTGTGCATGGCAGTGGTGGTGTGCGTGTGTGCATGGCAGTGGTGGTGTGCGTGTGTGCATGGCAGTGGTGGTGTGCGTGTGTGCATGGCAGTGGTGGTGTCTGTGTGTGCATGGCAGTGGTGGTGTCCGTGTGTGCATGGCAGTTGTGGTGTGCGTGTGTGCATGGCAGTGGTGGTGTACGTGTGCATGGAACCTACTTGCAATCAGACGTGTTGGTTGTCACCAGAATGCTTCGTTACTGCTGCCGGTAATGCTGCTGGATGCTACGACGTGAGGAGGACAACACTACACTTGAGTCGGGTCCAGCAACTTTTTGAATATCCGACCTCACTTCCTTCCAGAGGAGGATGCGAGGTCACAGCCACGACACACATAACCACTGCCCGGGTCTCCATACTATTAGGCAGTGAGTCAGTGTTCATCTTTCTTTTCCCGCTCGCCAGCAGTTAAGTCACCCATTCTTTCAGCTCAGTTTGATTCTGGTGGTTAAGTGACACCGCGGGAGCATTTCTTCATCGCTCCAGCGGTACTTAGTAATCGTCTCGGGCGGCATCAATGCTGTAGCGGCTGGGAGCCGACAGAGGGCGCACTAACAGCAACAGTCAGTGAGGTAATAAATAGCATGTGAATAAATGTGACATGCAGTAGACACGGCCCTGATAGGTAAGTGCCGGTGCTAAGCACCAGAAAGCACCGGCACAATTAGCAAAGCAACCCGCTTCTCCCTATGTACTGGCGACCTTAGGCCTGCTGCTTCAGCTGCGGGGGGCGCGCGCAGCCGTGAACGGCGGCTGCGCGCGAGCACTAGCACGCAATCTGAGAGGCAGGGACGGCACGCGACTGGGGCAATCCGGTGTGTCCTGTTGAAAGAGGGTACCCCTCCTTAGGTGCTCGGTGACTTGTTGGGGGCCTGTTGACGACTGTGCACCTGCCCGTCCTTGTGCAAGACAGTCTGTCCAGTGCTCACCCTCATTTGGCGAACGTCACCATGGAGCGCAAAGACACGCCGAGACGAGGTAGGAAGGGGGGGTGGGTGTGTCTCTGTGTGTGCTTGCGCATGCGCTGCGGCGAGGGGGGGATGTTCTGTATGTGTGTGTGTGAGTGTGTGTGGGTGAGTATGTGTATGTGCGGCGAGGGGGGGTGGGGGGGTCTGTATGTGTGTGCGTGCGTGTGAGTCTGCTTCCAAGGAGCCATGGGAGACAGGAAGCGCGCGCGACCTGATCCCAGTTCCAAGGTTGCGCATGCACCTCGCTTGTCTGTCTCCCTTGACTCCTCGAAAGCCAGAATGATTACAATAGAGTCTCGGAACGACAGATTGCTTCGCAATCTGTTCGCAGTTCCGAGACCTAAAAAGGAGGTCATATCGTGGGTGGAAGGGTACCAAAAAATTCCAAAAATATTGTCGCACCCAGCACCATCAGCGCCAAAGCAGCTGTGGTCACCAAACATATGAAGTCTACACACCACAACTGGTCAAAGTCAAAAGGAAGGTCCCGTCCCTGCTCCCTAATTTATTTCCACAGCATTGTGGTCAAAGTCTTTGGATAAGTCCAAGAAAAAACAAATTGAAGCAGGAATGGGCCCCTTACTGCTAATCTTGGACTTCAGAGCGAGCGTGATTGTGTCAACATGCCTCCTGATCTTGCTCCAGGTCACCAACGGAGCAAATTCTGAATCTAATTCCTGAGTCTGTCAGTGATATCACAGCAAGTAGAGGCCTTCAGAGAGGCAGTGTTGGGCATGTAGGTCCTCTGGTAAGCTTTTATGACCCAAGGATCCACAGTGCTCTCCAGTTGAACTTCTGCTGAAGGGTCTGCCCTCTGTGCCATCTATGCCCCTTGAATCGTCATTGTGTTCTGTACTAGTGCTGACTTTGGTCCGGCGCAGGTTCCCTTGCATTGAAACCAAACTCCCAAGTCAGGCTCCATTTACTGATACTGACACTGCTAACGCCAGACGAGGATTTGCAGCTCATTCAACTATCCAACTCCGAGCAGAGTCCTCCACAACCTCAATCGAAGCTGCACCTAGCTCCAACCAGCACACAGCCAGCAGGCAATCCATTTGGTTCTGACACTTTGCCCTTACTGTGTAGTAGGGCACAAACATTGCACAATCTTTTTGGCATTAACTCGGTTAATGACAATTATGTGGAAGGGAATGATTATATCTTACATTATGATGCAGAAAACAGGTATGAAGAACTGCAAGATGTCAGTGGTCTGGATACTTCTCCAGATCTAGCCTTGTGTCTTCCCTTGTCCTGCTACGGAGAAAAGCGCCTCCTTCACAGTCGTTATGAGAAGAGAGGCAGAAGTCTTAGACCTACAGCTCCTGACTATGGAGGTGAAAACTAATGATTTAACTTAGGTAATTTGCCAAATCATGTCTTGACAGAGCCTTTACTGCCATTCAATTAGGCTTTCACAGATCCCCTTTTGCAAACTTGGGCAAACCATGTTCAGGGCCATCATCCTGCACTGGGTGAGCCAGCCTTTCTTGCACAACATCTGATGGCAGAGAGTTTGGTAGTACAGGTTTCCACCAGTAAGGTCAATCCCAATACCTTCCCTACAACTCTGCCTGAGCGTAATTCAAAACAGTTGGAAATGTTTGGTATCTATATTTTGTCCTCTGCGAGCATTGCTCTGAGGTCAGTGAATGCCAGCTGTCACTGCTCCCATGCTCTATGAGACATGGATGCACAAGTGTTACCACCTGTTCTTCACAACCTTTGGGAGTCCCTTACTCCAGCATTTCGGCATGGTTGGTATGGCCCACTGGCTATAACATTCATCACACATTCTGGCTTGGACATGGACAACGGCACCAGTGTGGCACTTGTGCCTGGGTGATGTCTACAGGCTTCTCCGAGGATGACCAAGCATCCCTGATGGACATGATGTTTTACATCTCGCGATTCTTTGGTGAAATGTGGATTTGGCCCGATGCAGGGATCCAAGATGGCGGAGTGAGGATCGGCACTAGCAGCTCGCCCGGAGCCCCTCGCCACTCTTCACAGAATTGCATGTGAGATGCGGTAATTATTCGGGGAAAAAGAAACAGAGGAGAAGCTGATAATACCTTGAGAAGTGAAAGCGCCGACAACGTTGGTGACGGCACCCCTGCACGGATGCTCTATTTTTCCGCCACTGCTGAACTTTTTCGGCGGACACTCCACGGTCTGCTCACTGGCTCTGGGCTCAGCTTGTCGGGTCTCACCCATCTAACCCGACAAGCATCAAGTTTCTGGATACGAAGAAAAATGTCTCCCAAAAATCCTCCGAGGGTTACAAGGAATAATAAACATCCAACAGTAAATACGGCAACCCTTCCTCCCCCGCCTCTGCAAGTATCGCTAAACCCTCCAAACCCGCCAAACCTGCCAAACCCGCCAAACCTACCAGATCCGCCCAACCTGACAACAGTAACAACGGCACTGGCGGCACCCTTGATCTTACAGACACCGGATACGTCGGAGAACATCTTACGGGAGAGCGCCTCTGCCCCTGCTGCCTCAGTCGCCCCAAACACTGACAAAGAGGGAGGGAAGAAGGGGAAAGTGAAACCTGTAGTTACTGCGGAATCCACGGAGACGACTGCTGTCTCTAGCATGAAGGGAGGACAAAGACAGGAAAGCGGCGGCACCACAAAGCAGGTACTGAGCTTGCCTAATATTTCTTTAAGCGAGAATGGGAAAAAGACCGGTAAAGTTGCAGCTAAAAACAAAGCAACGATAAAAGAATGTGCAACTGGGGGGGGCTTGACCAATACAGCCCAGGTAACAGCAAAGGGGGAGTTAACTACTTCAACTGGGGCTCAAGATATTAATACGACATTGAGGCTTATAACTGTGGAGGAGGGCTGTTATGAGGGGCCAGCGACCAAAGAGCCAACCACTTCAAAAGAGGTAGAAACTTCAAATAAACCAAGCTCTAACTTGAATATGGGCACTCAAAATACTTTTGGAGAGGACACCAGTGTTGTAACAGATCTAACAACTAATACAGACTTAGAAACCACGGCTCCTATAGTTGAACTAATGGATGATGGGGTAACGGCAGAATTGGCGACAAAGCTAATAGATCTTACTGAGCAAGGCTCTTTTGAAGACTATGACGCAGAAACAGAAGATGAGACAGGAGAGACGGGAGAGAAAGAGGACAACTCTGGCACTGCAACAAAAATAAGAATAAAGAAAGGACGCAAACAAAAAAACAAATCCAGAACAAAGAAATGTGTCAAGGCTGGTACATCAATAAATAGATCCATCACCAATAATAGCCAAATATCGATAAAGGCTCTACAGGACAAAAGCCCATTAAGAAGATGGATTGAGGCAAAAGGCCTAGTAAAAAACATGACACAAAGACTATCAGGGGCAAGCCCTACAGAATTACTATCTAGTAAAATCGCACAGAGTATCATAAAAGACACTAATAATGCAGAAATTTGCTTCCCCACTACCTCGCCTAAATTACCCAATTTGCCATCTAGCATACTATTGGATAACCCCTCTGAGCGAATATTATCATTATCAATGTCACATGAGTCACATGATTCTAATGAAGTCATACCAACAATAGAAGCAGAGACCTCTGAACTGCAAACATCTTTCTCTGCCACAACAACCACAATTACTACAACTACTGTCGCTCTTTCTCCATCTCTCGTGGACTCCTCTTATGAACTTTTATCTCCTTACATCACTTTGGAGAAAAACAGACATATAACCGTTTCTGAAGAGGAACCCAACCCAAGACAAGAACCGACTGATGCTTCTCCATTGGATATAATATTGCAACTACTAGGCAATCAACGGACCGAGGCTCAGGAACACTATTTACAGTTGCGGGAAGATAATAGCAAGGTACAATTATCCCTACAAGAACTAACTGCTAAGTTTGGAGGAGTCTCACAAGACATTGTGGAATTACAACAAAGGGTAGTTGAACTGAAAGAAAAAAGTGCCAAAACAACATCTTCAGCTGATAAACATGAAACACAGCTTGCGACTCTGCAACAAAAAGTTGAAGATTTGGAGAATCGCCAGAGACGCTTAAATTTAAGACTTTTTGGCATACCGGAGGGGGCAGAAGGATCTGACCCAAGAGCCTATTTAGTGGGACTGCTTCAGAAAGCTTTTCCTGATTTAGCAGATTGGGACTGGGACTCACAAATTCAGAGAGCACACCGTCTTCCTCTGGTACAGAGAAACAGAGGGGGCCAATTTCCACCCCCTTTCTTGATCTTTTTTGGCAATTTCCTACTTCGCCAGGCTATTTGGCAGAGAGCCCGTCCCAATACCCCAGTAACAATTGGTGAGATTTCAATCTTTGTACGCTCCGATCATAGTAAAGAAACTATGGACAGGAGATGGCTGTTACGCAAACTGATAGACCCAATTAAGTCTAGTGGAGGCCAGGCCTTTCTTCAAGAACCAGCCTACTTAAAGGTAATAAAAGGGGGACGCACTTATTTTTTCACGGATGTCAAAGAAGCAGAAGCGTATTTAGCAGACATCGGCGCTGGTACAAGCAAGACTAATACTAAAACTAAGAATTAAGAACTAATGCAAATGAAGACATTGTCCAAATAGGGGGAAAAAAAACAAAAATATATATATATATATATATATATATATATATATATATATATCCTCATTAGAAATCTACTTATATAAGTATATGTATAATCAAACATGACTCTAATTCTCAATCTAGATTATATGCATCATAACGCATTAGCATAACATTAAGCTTATTTTTTTTTAGCATTTGGTGTATGGACTGTTTAAGTGAAGAGAGGGTGGGGGTCTCCGGTGCCGACCTGACAGCCAGCTGCCCATCCAGCGGCAGCAGATGCAGAGGGATGGCTCTTCCCCGGCTGGGGAGAGAGCTAGGGGGGAGGGGGGTGGGGGGAGGGTGTTCTCCGCACTGTGGGGGGTTGAGGGCGAGGGGGGGGCAGATAAAAATAAAAAAAATCACTCACAGGCTGAGGGGAGAACTTAAATAATGATACTGGAATTTTTTTGCATAACGACTGTACCCGAAAAACACAATACATAAGGACAAATGGCCATTATGGACAACAATCTGATCAAGTCAGGATAAGCTCTAGATGTAAAGCTTCAATCTTGCCCTTTTTTCTCTATTTTTTACTCTTCTTTTTCCTTCTCTCTTTTCTATTTTTTTTTTTTAAATGTATGAAATAAAATGTTTAGCCTGGAATGTTGCAGGACTAAATAGCAAGAATAAACGAATATTGATAAAAGAGGAATTAAAAATGCATAATCCCCATGTCGCCCTTTTATCTGAAACACATATCGCAGGGAAGGATAAAAAACTTCTTAATCAATTAGGATATGATATCATTATCTGCACCACTTATGGGCAATCTACAAGAGGAGTCGCTATACTTAAGGATAAACGATTTCGGGCTGAGACTATACAAACATCTTGTGATAAAGAAGGCAGATGGGCTATTGCTCAGATATATTTTGAGAATGTTAAATATGTTTTATGTGTGGTCTATGGATGTAATACAGACGATCCTACCATTTTTGATCAATTGAACATTAAACTCTTAGATTGGGCTGGAAAACTTATTATCATGGGGGTTTTTAATTGCATTATGGATTATAGAATAGATACAACCAGATTTGGGTGCCACCAAAGAATGCATAAGACTAGGGCTTCTATACTCGACCTATGTCGCCTACATAATATAAAAGATGCCTGGCGAAATCTATATGCAAGCAAACCAGGGTATACCTACTACTCCGCACCCCATAAACTATGCTCAAGGCTAGACATGGCATTTATAAGCGACAACCTACTGAATACAAGCTCTATGACTCTATGCCCACGTATATCTTCTGATCATAATGCTATAATTTTGATATTCAAGACAACAAATATTAGAACTACGCCTAGACCATTTTCTTTTCCTAGATACCTAATCTCAGACATGGATTACATTACACAAATAAAATCACACCTCATAGAATTTATAAATATAAACATTAATTCAGCCCAACACGCCATAGTATGGGATGCTTGTAAGGCTAGCATTAGAGGCTTTACTCAAACCTATATAATTAGACAAAATATAGAATCAAAAAAAAATAAAGATATCCTGATGTCCAAAATAGCCACCCAAGAGGAACTATTGTCATCCGCTCTTCAGACTAATTCCCCAATGAGTATAGAAATAGGACTTAAACTTACCTCACTTAAAAATGACACAAAGTCCAAATTTATTAAAAAAAGCTTAAACAGTCTGCATAAATTCAAATTAACTCAATATGAAGGGGGGGATAAAATCGGTAAAATCTTGGCCTTTAAAACTGCGGAGGATAGAGCCAATGCCACGATCACAAGTATACGGGGGGAGGGAATAAAATTTATACTAAACCACAAGATATTCTAGACCAATTTGCAGACTTCTATAGAAATGTATACACCCCAGAGATGACTCCTAGTCTAGACGACATACAAAAATATATAGAAGACTATACTATAGATACCCAAAACATTTTAGAGATAGACTCACTATCCGATGAGATAACGATGGCAGAACTACACCAAGCTATAACTTTATTGCCCTCAGGAAAGGCAGCAGGGGAAGATACTATACCATTAGAAATATATAAGATATGTTTAAAAGAACTTGAACAACCCTTGCTGAAAGTTATCCAATCTGTAGGCCTTGATGGAAAAACACCTCAATCTTGGAATAGGGCCAAAATAATATTCTTTTTGAAGAAGGATAAACCGAAAGAAGAGAGAGGGTCTTATCGCCCTATCTCTCTGATAAATACAGATGCGAAAATATTTGCTAAAATTTTAGCACTAAGATTGGCTCCTATTATGTCCATGATTACCCACCTTCAACAACACGGCTTTATCACTGGGAGGGATACTACCATACATGTCAACACGGCTATAACAGCATTCGACGTAGCAGAGACAGAAGCCACCCCACTCTGTATGATTTTACTAGACGCCGAAAAAGCTTTCGACCGAGTGGGGGGGGACTTTCTCTGGCGCGTAATGTCCAAACTAGGATTTGGGGGTCAATTTCTGAGAAGTATTCAAGCATTGTATGACAAACCAACTGCTTTCACCAGCTATGGGGGACTGGCATCTTCAGATTTTTTGATCCAACGAGGAACTCATCAGGGCTGTCCTTTATCACCTCTTTTATTTGCACTTTCTTTGGAGCCTTTTTTATTCGCCCTTCAATCTCAAACTCAAATTAAACCTTTTAAATCAGGATTCCAAGAACTGAAAATAACAGAATATGCTGACGACATAGCGGTTTATACAGAAGATGTCGTTACGGCCCAAAAAGGAATAGTATTAGAGGCAGAGAAATATGGTAAGGTAGCGGGCTATAAATTAAATTTACAAAAAACACAAATAATAGTCAATTATACCCCACCCGTGATAGTGCCGGAGATATGCAAAATAGCCACTTACCGTGGGGTTAGAATAACAGCTAAATTACAAGATATTAATAAAATAAACTATAATGAACTACTTAAGTCCACCAGTTCATTATTAAAAAAATGGCACAGCCTACCTTTAAATATAATTGTCAGAATCAATTTAATAAAAATGAAGGTATTGCCCAAATATGTATATTTATTCCGATCTATACCATTAGCGCTAAGCAACCAGTTTTTTAAGAAACTTGATGGAGTATTTAGCAGTTTCATTTGGGGGTACAAAAAAGCAAGAAGATGAATACACCTTATGAAAAATGATACGCACGAAGGAGGGCTTAACTTTCCTGATTTTAAATTATACTTTTCGTCCGCTTTTATTAATCGCTTACGCTCTTTACTTAACGAAGGAAGGGCTTTATTCTTTCATCATTTTATGTTGAAATCGGACTCAAATCTGTTTTTATTTAGAACTAATGACCCAAATTATTACAAAAGGGTTACATTTAAGACAGCTAGAGATATAACAAAGATATGGGGCAATATCCTCTCATTTTGTAAAACCAATTTTTTTCACTCAAAACTACCGCTATGGGGTAACCCGGGTCTTCCAAATATATTCAATGATAACATTACTCGCGGATGGTCCAGATTAGGCATCACTACTCTAGGGGATCTATATAACACACAAGGTTTTTTGGACTTTAATACCCTTAAATTACTTTATAGTATACCCGAAAACATGAGATTCAAACACCTGCAGATCCATAATTATCTGATCAATAAAAAACAAATTTTGGAGGTTTCTGAATGCGACATTTGGACCTGCTTACACTCATTAAAAAACAAATCTGTTATAAGTGAAGCGTATAGACTCCTTAACGCCTTTAAATCTAATGATTGTAGCAAGCTTGCTGATAAATGGAGTAGAATACTGGGATCAAATATAACCTCCAAACAGATAAAAAGCTCCTTTACGAATATTAATAAACGAGTACGGTCATCTGGCCTAAGACTTCAACAATTTAGAACAACATGTATGCTATATTATACCCCCGAAAGAATTTCTAAATGGTCCCCTAATAACATCCATAGCGATTGTACTAAATGCCCCAAATGCTCTACCGAAGCAGCCGATCCGGTACATATGCTGTTCTCATGCCCGAGCCTCAAGACTTTTTGGTGTGACGTTGAAAAAGTTTTGAATTTGAAACAGATCCAGATGCCTAGGCTTACGGCCAAATCGGTCTTACTAGACATTTATCCAGCTCCATCCCCACATGCTGCTTTGATAACAATACTAATATCATGTGCCAAATTAATTTTGGCAAGAGCTTGGATCAGCTCAGAAATACCAACGGTTTGGGATTGGTGGGTACTGGTAACTAAAATACACTCAATGGAACTAGCCTTATCAAACATCAGGGGCATAAGAGCAATGAAAAAGCATGAAAAAAATTGGGGAACTTTTATTGAACATTGATGTTATACTTTAGAATGACTTTGATACTTGCGACTTGTTAGATTTTGCTTTAAAATAAATATTATAGTTTGTGAGACCGCTAAAGAGAAATTGCTCTTACTCCACTTTTTATGCTTTTATTCCTATCTTTTTCTTTTTTTTTTCTTCTTCTCTTTTTCTCTTTTTTTCTGGATTGACTTGGCTCTGTACATATTCTGTATGATAATTTTTATATATGTATTGTGTTTAATATACTTTTTTTTTGCTTGTTGTCATCGTCAGCCTGTTAACAAAAAAACAATAAAAAAAAAAAAAAGAAATGTGGATTTGGCCCTGCAACAGCTTAAAGGGAGAAAGGCCACAGTATACATTTTGGGTCTGTCTGCCCTCACAGTCATTTCCATAAACAATTTCTCCCTCTCATGGCTATGGTTGGGGATTTCGGTTTCGCCAACACCAGAACCCTCCCCCAGTCCAGCAGGGCTTTCAGTTATTTCGTGGAGGAGGCGACAGTTCTCAAAGACAATACCCAGGACGGCAGGGCCAATGCATAGCACAGTACTCCGCCTTTCCTGTATTAGCTGCTACAAAACTGCTTTAGTGTTGCCAGCACACAGCCACCCTATTGCAGGTAGGATCTGATATTTCCTCCAGGGGTGGCAGGCCATTACTTCAAACAAGTGGGCCCTCCAAATTGTACATTACTGCTATGCCGTCCCATTTCTTTCTACTCCACCACATCTTTTACCTCCATCAGGGTGGCTGACAGAGGACCATCTGTCCGTATAGCAGTGGGAAGTCTAGGTCCTTTTGGCCAATGGGCAATAGAGAGGGCTTTGGCCTCAGAAGTAGGAACTGTGTGTTATTTCCCCTACTTCCTTATGGCTAAGAAGAACAAAGACCTTTATCATATTTTAGATCTATGCCCTCTCAACGCCCTCCTGCAGAAGCAATAAAAATGAATCACATGCTAGCCCAGATCCTGTCTGCCCTAGACCCTATACCAGAGGTCTTCAAACTTTTGTAGGTTGAGCCCCCCCAGCTGAATTTTTTTAGATGTTGGGCCCCCCCCACCACCTGACAGAAATTTCTGGACTCGACCGCCACGCGCACATTCCGGGCATATTCAGCGAATAACATTCAATACAATAAGTTTTTTATGGTTGTTGCATGAAGCAAACATTTCTATACAAATAGTAATAGACTCCCTCACATCAATTACATTAAAAAGAAATTAAACAAAACGGTATTTACAAGAATTTGTTTAGGAATTATTCCAGTCCATCAGGGAAAAAACAGAACTGTCTCTATCAAGGGCCCCCTGGAAGGCTGAATTTTAGTGCATTTAGATGTCTCCTTTTGTAATTTAGGACGAAAACCTTAATGGGGCACGACATGCCCATACTTGTGTACAGGGGTGAGTGAGGCGACCATATGAATTTGGGTGCGCATGTTAGTGCAGAGTAGGACGAATAAATGTATGGTTAGTGGTGGGCTTATTCGAGTGAGATTGCAGATTTAACAGAGCGGGGGACAGGTGAGTGAAGTGTCACGAGTGCAGGTTGAGTAGTGTGCTCGTGTGACTGCAGGGTGAGGTACAGGGTGAACAGCGCAAGTTCATTGTGAGTGCAGAGTGATCACTGTGAGTGGAGGGTAAGGGGGTGAACGGTGTGAAAACATGGTGATCAGTGTGAGTGCAAGGTGAGAAGGTGAGTGGGTGAATAGTGTGAGTGCATGGTGATCAGTGTGAGCGCATTGTGATCACTGTGAGTGCAGAGTGATCACTGTGAGTGGAGGGTAAGTGGGTGAATGGTGTGAGTGCATCGGGGTCAGTGTGAGTGCTGGGTGAGAGTGAAAGTGAAGGGCGAGAATGAGGAGTGAGTGGTCTGAATGCAGGGTGCATTCCTAGATACTTAAAGTAACTCGGCATGTTATTGACAGCAGTGTTGGGTTTCAAATGTGTTAAACTATTGCTATTATGGCAGTAACCAGGGATCAGGGTGTCGGAAGGAAATAATGTGCTCATGCCTCAACAAACTTCCAGTCTTATGATTAGGGTTGCCAGCTCATTATTTTAATGTCGCAGATGGTATCAAAATAATCAGTCACCTAAAGATGTACAAGCTACACTAAGTGGGGTTGTTAGTGCCGGTTTTATTCTCCCTGCAGATTACATCTAGCAATGTCTACTCCCACAACATTAAGCACATTTGATCTGCAAATGAGATAAAAGAACCATCTGTAGTTGTAACAGTAGGTTGCTTTGTACTGACCCCATTTGTGCTGCAGAGAAGACAGCACAGCAGTTAGAAAGGAATAGATTTTGACTTTTTTCTCCAGCTTATTTGTGGAGTTTTTTTGAAGGAGCTGCTTATCCGGTCATTTTACCTGAAAACTTAACGTTACCTCCCACTCATCATTGTTTTTTACAGTTTTTAACTTTTATTTAGTAGGAGCTTGACCCAAAGGGGTCTTATGGCTTTTTACATGAGCGCCAGTTATGTTACACAAGCACATTTGTGGCGTTTTTTTTAGGCAGTGTTGACTAAGTGATTAGCCCAGAATCACAGAATGTTAATTAAGCTGACCCCATGACCCTAACTAGGCTCTCCCGTTCCACAGTCTTTTCATCACACCTTTATTAATATTGCCAAAATGTACAGCTTTTTGTGTGGCGCAATATAAAGATGAAAAACGGTTTCAAGCCTGATAAACTTCACTAAACCAAGACGTCCAGAATGCAGGTTTGGACATTTCTCACCTCAGACAAACCTGTTCTACTTAGTGAGGCGCATTCCTACCTGTAGGATAATGTTTCCAGTGCCTTTCCTGCTTCATAAGTGAAACTGAACTCCCCTCAATGTGCTGTGACTCTTGCACTGTCTGTCCCGCTGTATGTTCCGTTTCTTTATGTGACGCAGCTCCCACATTTATTTGCCTCCGTTATTTATGGTGTTCAGGCAGCTCGCAGTGCAGTATCGGATGAATTCTCAAATATGCAGCGCTGCCACTAAGTATGAAAGAGCCCGTCCTGGGATGGCCGTAAACACAATAACTCAAGCCTAAATTGACGCCACAGACTGACGTAATAGCTTGGTCTGTGGCGCCTTTCGCATGCTTCCTAAACCCACCCTTTCACAGATCGTCACAGGGTGAGGTGTGGTCTGTGAGAAAGTGTCACTCGTATTTATTGATATGTCACTCGAAATAACACTGAAATTATGAAAATGTCACACATAGCATTCTGACGCCTTGGCAGCTATGGATAGATAAGGAGCTACAGTATAACAATTACTTACCCAGCATTATCTCGCACATTCCCTGTACCCCAGGTTGTAATTATTCCCAGTAAAAGAACTGTGTTCCCAGAAGCACCTCACACGTACCTTGTTCTCCTGGGCACAGTCAGTCAAGCAGAACAGTTTGTAGTGAAAGCTGCGATCCCAGCAGTGCCTCACACATACCTTGTACTCTTGGGCAGCCTCCTCTACAGTTTCGTTTCTGCTGCTTATAAAGTGAAAGTCTCCTGCATCTGGCGCAGCCGCCTCTAAAATTGTGCCGCCCGGGGCGGACTGCCCCCCCACCCCCTCCCCGCACCCCCCTAGCTACGCTTGGCCCACTGCACATCGAGCATGTCACCTACAAATTAACCCCCTCCTGGGAGACTTAGCAACACAAAAGATGCAATCGAACTCCCCTCCCTCCCCCTTTCAAATACCGGAGTCCTCCAAGTAGACAGGGAACAAAGGTCAGAGTGGAGTTCGCACTCCCCCTGGGAAGGTGTCGCGCCCCCCCTGGGAAGGTGTCGCGCCCCCCCAGTGGGGCGCGCCCCACAGATTGAAGAACACTGCCCTATACGCTAGATTGCAATGTTGGAGAGGCAGGTGTCTTATTTACATACTCCATCCGGCAGACTCACTGGCACTACCTACAGTAGGCCATGAGCATTTTCAGTTTTCAGTGTTCCCCTTTGGCCTCCCTGTGCCCCGTGCATGTTTACGAAGTGATGGCAGTGGTTGCAATACACCTTGGGAGGTCAGGGTACCAGTCTTGCCGTGATGAGTGGCTGCTGAAGGTCAGTTTGCCCTAGGCAGTCGTCATCCACCCACATATGATGGCAAACCTCTTAACATAGTAGGTGTTCAGTATTAATAGGCTAAAGTCGCACCAGACTCTTCACAGGCACTCCTGTTAATCATAGCTACTCTAGATATGGTATGCTTTTGTTCATGTCCCCCAGAGCGGGTCTTCCTGGACATTTGGGCTAAGATCCAGATGTTTCAGCCTCTGTCCTGGCTCTCACTGTGGATGGCTCTGGCACTGGGTGGGGCGAGGAAAATTTGGTACCCAGAACTCCTAGGCATGAGCATCTGTCCTTCGCTCAAGCTACTGCATCCAGAGGATCTCCTATCGCAGCAGCGTAGGTCTTGTACCGAGGCCTGTACAATATGCATTTCCATTCCTGGAGACTGAGCAATAGTAGACCTCCTCTGACCTTCCTCATGAGGTTGTTGACGTCATTTTGGTAGCGAGGCGTCCCTCAACAAGACTGTTGTGGCTTGATGAAGCACCCGACAAGCTGACCCACTATAAGCTAAGTTTTCTTAGTTTAGTTATTTGTTTTGTCCCTGGCCCAGCATGGACATGTTTTAGGCACTAATAAAGACTATTTGTTGGCTCTTTTAGCTTTTTTTTGGTGATTGCTGGTTCCTTCGTCTTTATTTAAGTCACCTGCTGTGATAACATTTCTAAAAAGTTTGCAAAATGTATTTCTACCAAAACACTTTGCAATGCCACAATGGGATTTTTTGATGTGCATCACATTTGAGCTGCTGCACATTGAAGCAATGGACTTTGAAAATTATCTTTCTCATTGCCATAACAACTGGCTAGGCCTAGTGAGTGAACTAGGTTAGTGAGCAAGGTACAGGCTCTTTCTGTCAGACCACCTTACACAAAATTATTTCAAGATAAGCTGGTGTTGGGGACCCAAGTTTCCTTTCCACTGAAAGTGGTTTCTACATTTCATATCAGGCAGGCTGTCACTTATCCGGCATTCTTTGTGCCACCTCTTACCTCTAACGAGGAAGAGAGACTTAATTGTTTGGCCCCAGGAAAGCAGTAAGCTTTTATATTGATCACACCAAGGAACAATGTGGGGCAAGTCCTCTTAATGGATTTTTCCAGGACAAAGAAGGGCAAGGCAGTGCAAAAATGGACCATCTTCCAATGCATTGTTCGCTGCATAATGTTCTGCTATGCTCTGGCAAAGAAGTGCCCCCAGAAAGATTTCACCAGAGCTAATGCTGCTGCCACTGGAGTATCTTAAGCAAACACCCCCAGTCACAGATCTGGGTTGAATCCATCATCATTCTTTAGCTCACTTCGCCCTTGCGGGTGTGTAGTGTGCTATACAAGTATCAATTTTTATCAATTTATATTTACAATTTGCCACCTCAGTTCAGACACAGCTATATGCAAATCAGTCTTGGTTCTGTGCCTCATGGGAACAGTCCAGCTCGAACTGCCAAGCCATGTCTTCTCTGGACCGGAATCAAGCATCCTGGGACCAGTTTTGGAGTAACACCCCTCTTCAGCCAGGCTAGCTTGAATACAGTGGCAAAGTGAGCAAGGGACCCAGGTCTGGGCCTACCCTGCCAACTTAGGGCGAACAAAGCAAACACAAGGAGATGATGGATAGAACGCTGAAACTTTTCAGCCACTCACCCCCAGTCACAGATTTGGGTTGAATCCATAATTATTCTTTAGCTCACTTCGCCACCCCAAAAACTGAATAAATTGAAGAAGCAAACATTGTTATATGTTGGGAATGATAAAACAGTTATTTCAAAAAAAATTCAACTAAAAAGATGAAAAAAATGTTAGGAATTTATGACACTTTAAAATCTGTATTCATAATTTATTTTCAATTCTAAGAAATAATCGGACATGATTTTTTTATTTATTATTTTATCCCACGATACAAAAAATATTACATAACTACATGTCATGCAAATTCATCAGAAAGTGATACATTGTAGCTCTTACAATACACTGGCAAAAAGCAGCACTAAACGTGTATACATAATTTCATAGCCCGAGCCATTCGGGCAGAATATACTAAACAAGCATTTACAATGCAATGGTCTCGGCATTGTTAAAGTTAGAGCTATTGGCATTGTTCATGACATTATTTTTATTTTATGTTTTTGTTTTTAAAACAAAAATAAATTGCATTGTCATTTAGAATTCAGTCATATTCGAGCTTAATTCATCTAAGGACATCCATATACTTTCTGGACACATGATGGCAACTTGCTTAAATCCTCGTGTTCCATCCAGGCAGCCATCTTAGCCTGCCTAGGAGAGGACAATAGATGTAGGTAATGTATTCTCTACGCTTACACAATCGCTACTCCCAGGGATTGGAAAGACAATGAACAGTGCTACTGACATAGCATTGTTATCTTAAAGAGCAGGCCAATATTCCTTAACAGTGAACAGGCCTGACATTGCCAAACCGTTCAACATTTACGTTTCTGTTCCACATTGCCTCCACTGACTCCTATCCAGATGTTCTCCAATATAAACCATATATTACTCTAGCTGCACCCAACGATTCAACTTGTACATTGAAATCCCTTCATCCTAACTAATGGTGAAAACGCCTCCCTTTGCAAGCTGTCAGCTGAATTGCCATTGTGAACATAGAGTAAAAAATTGATCTAGCCATCGTGGTGATCGATCCTTTCAGGGTTCCTGGTAGCTGATGACGTATGAGCCAGTTTGATTACTGGTATTATGTATATAGGTATTTTTTTAATTTATTTGGTCTCTTGACTTTCATTTTCTTCTCCATAATGTGCCTATTCACTGATTAGGACCAATGGGGCAGAAGAAAGACAAAGGCGATAGCCAAGCAAAGTAGAATTAAGAGTGACTTCGTCATCCACAGAAGGTCCCTTTTCTTACTTCGCAACAGCATGCTTAGGTCCTCTTCTGTGTTGCCACTATCCAGATGTCTGCTGAATAGCTGTTCCCTTATATTTGTGTTTCAAATGGTGAACATGGCAGTTGTATATATATTTTTCTATTACGTTGAAGGAGACCTGAATTGGGCAGATGCAGTGCCAGTGGCCTCAGCCTACTGAACGCTGTTGCTATCACAATTCCTAAAAGATCACTTTTTGCCCGATTTATCGTGTGCATTTTTCCAAGACGGTGTCGACCTTAGTATCTGAATAAAAGATGCACCCTCCTTTATGTTGCAAGGGAGTTCTTTGCACTGCCCCTGGGGAGATGGTATTTCCATGTCTGCCCTTCTGAGACACAAAGGACTTAAACAGGTCATGGTGCGTGAGCCTGCTCGGGGGGGATTTGAAATGCAAAGCCCAATTCATCACGCCTTTCTGAGGCTTTCTCTTGGGCACATATTTACAACCTGAAACAGCGTGAGCTGGATGAGTTTTACGCTTTTTCTGTTGCCAAAGGAAATGTAAATGTAAAAAAAGGTAAACATTCACACAATTCAGTATACAAAGAAAACCACAACCCTGCGTGCTCTGTAATATAACTCAGAATCTCTACGACGTTTAGAAGCTTACCTCTCTTAAATTTAGGGGAGGAGCAACCAGCTTTACAAGTAGGGGTGGAGAGGGCAACCTTTTAGGCCCAGGGGGAAGTGATAGGATGAAGGGGTGGCAGAAAGTGGGAGTGAATTATGGTCCAATAAAGGTAATGTGGGGCTATGGTACCACAGTTGTATTTGCCCACAGCTTCTTTACGACATGCCTTGTCCCTCAGTGCCCGAGCGGTTGGTTGTTCCTTACGGGCATTCATTTAAACAGCACTTAAAGTAGCGAAAGAGAGCATGTGCATCTAGATCTAGTCCGGAACAGAATTGCTGACTATCCACGGTGCGGTATAGCCTCGCTAATAGCCTTGTTGAAGCTGGGGGCAAGAGAGCGATTGTGAAAGGAACCCTTCCCCATACATCCCACATGTCTGCAGCTTCAAACTTGGTAAGTATGAATTAATACATTTTCTTCTAAAGCCTCTAGACGCCCACTATTTCGGCACAAAAGGAAGTGAGGTATGGAGACAAACTGTTTTACATAAGATCTCACTGGGTTGGGTGAGAGAAGAGGCAGCCAGCTTATTTATGAGCGCCGTGTGTATCGTGAACAGCGCCTCGCACCCCTCTGCATACTCCCCCTGCATTCCAGAGAGGCGCACGACGCGATCCGGTTTGCCATGCAATGCTGTACAGACAAGACCTGGCCGCGTGCACAATGTTATCCTATGGGAAAACGCGGGCGCGGCCAGGTCTTGTCTCACTTCGGCGTTCTCAGACTGCTGAGACGTCTACTATAGTTCTCAGCAAGAACGCGCTATCAGCGCGTTACTAGCCGAGACCTAAAAAAGGAAAGAAAAAAAAGAAGAAAAACCAATTATCTCCTCATTCAAAATAATTATTATTATTTAAAATTTTATATAGCGCGCAGTTACCCTCGGGCATCCCAGCGCTTATCCGGACACCAACAGATAGTAAAACGGCCAGTTAGGTGCAATCAAGCAGGAAACAGATGTGTTTTGAGACATGTACGAAAACGCAGAGTACAAGTCTCTGCACGCAATTTTAAAGGAAGAGAGTTCCACAGCATCGCTGTGTTGACCGAAAATCTTCTCCCGCCAGTGCGGGCCCTCTTTACTCTAGGGACTAGGAGAAGGTGTTTCTGATCGGAACGCAGCGTTCTGTTCGCTTTATAGGGCACCGCTAGATTCCTTAGTATTGGGGGGCCTTTCCCCTGAAGAATTTTATGGGCTGTACAGAGCGCCTTAAATTTGACCCTTTCCCGCACTGGGAGCCAGTGCAGTGCCTTTAAGGCAGGTCTGGCTGACTGAGTTCTGAGAATGCCCATGAGCAGCCTTGCCGCCGCATTTTGAACCTGCTGAAGTTTGTTGAAAGTGGATTCAGGAGCGCCCAAAAAGATGGCGTTACTATAATCAAGTCTCGATGTAATCAGCCCCTGAATCAGCAGCTTCCTAGATGTTAAAGGTAGAAGAGGGAAAATTTTGCGGGCTGACCGTAACAGGGCAAAGCACACTCCTGCAGTTTTTTTAGCTTGGGTCCTAAACGACAAGTCTTGTTCTAACCAGACCACCAAGCTCTTAATCTCCTCTTTCAAGCTTGGGAGAACACCCATGCAGCTAGGCCAGCTGGTCAGTGGGAGTGAGGGGATTTTATTACCTAACAGCATTATCTCTGTCTTCGAACCATTCAGCTTAAGAGCTGATTCATCCATCCAGGTGTGGACTTCCGTCAGGCAGGAGTGCAGCAGATCGGGAGTCTCTGCCAGTTGTGATAGGGCCACCACCAACTGCGTATCATCCGCATAACTGACGATCTTGATGTCATAAGGGGCCACCACATCCTCCAGGGGGGCCATATATACATTGAACAATGTAGGGCTAAGAGAGGAGCCCTGTGGCACCCCACACTGGAGGGGGATAGATGTAGTCCGATTGCTGCCTTCCCAGACCTGGTATGTGCGGCCGTTGAGAAATGACCTAAGCCACTTCAGTGCGGCCCCTGCCACACCCACCTCTGACAGTCGCTGAATCAACACCTGATGGTTAACGGTGTTGAACGCCACACTAAGGTCCAGGAGGATCACTGCCACTGACCCTCCTGAATCCAGAATGCGTCTTGTTTCTTCCACGACTGCCAGGAGGGCAGTGTCGGTGCTCTGGCCTGGACGGAATCCGGTTTGCGAATCTCGAAGCAATCCATTAGACTCCAAGAAGCCTGACAGTTGTTGATTCGCTAACCTTTCAGCAATTTTGCCGAGTCCCGGCAACAGGGATATAGGCCTAAAATTTGCCAGGTCCGAAGGATCTAGATTTGGCTTCTTTAAGAGTGCCTTAACCACTGCTGTTTTCCAGCTCGGTGGCACCAAGCCCTGGGCAAAGGAAGCATTCATCAAATCGGTGATGGGAGCCACAATGGAAGCTGCTACCTGCTTTAGGAACTTCATAGGGACCGGATCCATGGGGGAGCCACTTTTCATAGATCCTAAGGCCTTCAATACTTCGGCCACTGAGACTGGGCCAAAAGTGTCTAAATAAGTAGATACATCTTTTGGCTGTGTTATAGACTTCATTTTCTGATTAGGCTGAGATCGCAGCGACTGAGGCAGGGTGCTTAGTATCTTCTCGATTTTCGTGTTGAAGAAGTCTGCAAGCTCCTTACACTTCTGTTTATCATGTGTGACCACGGGCTCGGGAACTTTAAGGAGTTCTTGCACCACTTTGAAAGTTTCCCTAGAAGAGCTGGAGGCAGATCTTATGCGCTCCTCAAAAAATTGAGCTTTTGCCTGCCGAAGAGCAGATTTATGGCCCCTCATAGCAACGCGGTGTAGGAAGGTGGATACCTGACTATGGTTACCCCCAACTTTTTGCCTGGTGTTTTGCTGGTTTTCTGACTTAGTCGACCTGGGACCCTGCCTAGGCCTACTGCTCTCTCTGTAAAATGGATTCCATGTACCTTAGGTACATAACCAATTGGTACTGGGCCACCTTATCAGACCCTGTAACTCAGGGCATAGGTGTACCCAGGGCCTACCAGGGGCTGCAGCATGTATTATGCCACCCCTGGCTGGCCATCTAAATCTGACACAACTGGCTGCACGACAGCTGGGGCAAGGTGGTGTAATCACCCTTTGCTTTAGATATAGTATACCTATATCTAACCCTAAAATGGA
The DNA here is from genome assembly GCF_964263255.1 of Lissotriton vulgaris. NCBI lineage: Eukaryota > Metazoa > Chordata > Amphibia > Caudata > Salamandridae > Lissotriton > Lissotriton vulgaris. Next base: position 638,891,373 of record NC_141691.1, read on the forward strand.
CACACAGATTCCTATCAGTCACTCCTATGGCAGACCTTGACAATCCTGAAGGCAGAGTGCTTGGAATCGTGTGAGATGGTGCTCTGGCATGAGCTGAGCCCGTTTGCAGCTTGCGGAACCAAGTCCTAATAGCTGTTCCATGATAACGCATACCATATACTCTTAAGTGCATTATAATCCTCGTGGTTATATGCCAACTCTGGTATCGCTTTATCAAAACATGTCGAGTAAGGTGTCGTACGAATTGGAATACTAACCCCTCGCCAATTCTGGCGACGGGGTTAGCATTCCACCCTTCTAGAGGGACACGACATGTATGTAACTGTGAACCCCGGTTAAAGTTAACTCGAGCCTCAGCATCACAAAATGGATGCTGCCACCACAGACACAAGTCTGACCTCCTGCTGCTCGGAGTCCTTCCAGTGAGGGAGGCTTGGACAAAGGGTTTCGTGTCAGGGGCGGTGTTAGCACCATCCCAGACAGGGTTTTGTGTATCCTGGGTAGGCAGGGCTTTAGAGGAAGGTGACTGCAAGTGGCACCCTGGTGCTCACTATGCATCTGCCGGCTAGAACCAGTTCCAGGGGCACACCAGCCCCTGAGCTGGGGAAAGTCCGGCATGGGAGAGGGGTGTAACCACCCCCCTTTCTGGTCCCACCCATGGGCAGGACCTAGTCGCGTGACAGTCCCTTTTCCTAGTATAAAGATAGGAGCGGGCCCCCTTCCAAATTAGATCATCTTTGAATCCTGAAACTACTTTCTGCTAAAAGGAACTCTTGAATTCTTCTCAAGATTTCTCCCTTGTGACTAAGGAGTAGTCACCCTGCATCCGCAGGCACCACCCAAGAACACTGCGGTTTGCTGCACGTCCTTCCTCCGGAATCCGACTGACCAGCACGACGAGACCCGGCTTCCCTGGCACCTCTGACCTCTACCCACATCGTCAGCTCAGCTGAGATCCGTGGGTGCGACGAGACCTCGAGGGACCGGCCATCTTCAAGACTGCACGACGCTTGCCCAGCATGACCGCCGAGGGATCCTCGAGTGAGTGCTTTGGGGTGTGAGAAGCCCCAACCCTGAGCAGCTCCAGCACCGAAGTTCAGCCTCCCAGCCTCCACGAGATCTGCGTGGGGCCCTTCTGCTCTTTGCTGCTCACCGCGTTGTCTGGCTACTAGCCCGCTGGCTTGTGGCCTTCCCGACGACGAACGACGACATCAACACCACTGGTCTGGTTGCTCCAGACAGGCTCTTGCTCCTCTCCAAAAGAGAAGCACCCCGGACCCTCCTGGTCCACTCCAGACGCCATTTTAAGTCCACCACATGGGCTTGCATTTGCCAAGACTTGTTGCCCCAATCCTGGGTCCAGCGACGTCGACAGCAGATACCATTGTGGGACAGCTCGCACCTCCATCCTGGTCGCTGACAACGCCTCCTGGTCCGTGAGACTGCAGAGCCCAGCGTCGCCCACTCACCTGGTCGAGGTGACTCCATCCGGTGCCATCCTGGTGCCCATCTAATCACTGGCTAGTGATTCAGAACTTGGTCCCCTCTGCTTACAGGTGTCTTTCATCTTCGATCCAGGCTTGGATCCATCCGAATCTCTTCACTGGTCGCCTGCCAGCAACTTCTTCTTTCAGGCTCCATAGACTGCAACGAGGATTCCCGACGTCTTTCCAGACCTATGCATCCGCAGCCCCTGGGCTAGGTAAACTCAGCATTTCAGTGCTCCAGCATAGTCTTGCTATTCAAGGGTCCAGATCCTTTTTCGTTTCAGCTCTACCTAGTCGGATTCGTCCGATATCACTAACTTTGTAATTCCTAGCAACCATAGACTTTTTTCCGCATCCCGCGTGAGAGTGCACACTCTGCACCCAATCTCCCTAGGCCTCCTGCTAGTAATCTGAAGGTTCAGTAGTCAAGTCCTAACGATCCCAAAGCCTATTAGCGTAGTACTTACCTGCTAGTAATTTCGCATTCCACTTTTAGAGTATATGGTTTTTCGTGCCCCTCGGGCATTTGTGTAAATTGTGCAACTTTGCGTATGTTCCTAAGAGCTTTGTATTGTGCTTAGCGCCCTGTCCTCATAAAGAGTCCAGGGCTGTTGTGTTCTAAATAAATATACTTTATTTTCATAACAACTTGTGTGGTGTCCTTTCACTTGGTGTTCAAGGGGTATATGTGATGGTATAACAGCTGGCTTAACACGCCCTCTAGAGTCTAGCCTAAAGACTGCTCTTGTCCATGCTACTAGGATAGCTGGTCTACGGTTGACTTACAACCAATCATCAATAAGGGTCGTTTGGACTGATACATAGTGATCACTAGAGTAGTGAGCACTGCATATCAGGCCAACTTCTCGCATTGGTGAGCAGCGATTGGGATTTGAGCTTGCGGTTGTTTTACCACACGTATCCTAAGAATATCATTGTGAAAGATCACATAAGTATTAGGTACATATAACTTAGCTTAGAATACTCTGAGTTCTACTGAACCAGCTGTTGTAGTTCAACAGGGCCTAGCACACCCTGACTACAACTCTTAGCAAGGGATCAGTAGGCAAACAAATAGTGTAGGTATGTGCATCACTTACACCACACTAGAAAAGCATGTCAGACAAAGGAGGAAACTCTGAGTCTCCCCTTGTGTCAGTTGACCCTCCACAGGTCATGTCCAGATATGCAGCTCTTATCTTCCAGGAGATGAGACAATTGTGTACCTCCAGGAAGCTAAAACAGGGTTCTAACCCTACCATTCCCTTTCTGATTGGTCTCTTAGAGACTTATGATGCCAGGAGGACTGCCAACACAGATCCTTCTCATCCAGATGGGAATATGCCCCCCTTAGAGGGAACCCTTGGGGACCCCGACCTCCAAAACAATGGAACAGTGAGTGAAGGTGAGGAGGAGGATCAGGAGTTGTCAGAGGATGAGGCAGACAAGGGTCAGGGAGAAGTCAGTAGACTGACCAGGACCACCTTAAGTCGGCATGAGAATGGACTTGGGGGACCCCCAGGGCCACTCTCAGGCAGACTTAACATTGGGAATGGACGAGTTAGGTCTCTATCCAGAGGCTCTAACAGATCCATTTGAACCAATGGCTCTCAGACCTCTTCTCATAGAGGGATGTCATCCCCTAAGAGGAGAGAGCATGAAGCAAAGATAAGGGTAGCCAATCTGAGGATTGAAAGGGAAGAACTTGCCCTGGCCAAAGAAAGGCTTGCCTTTGCTAGAGAGCAGAAATTGAGTGGGTTAGATCCCACTGGTGGCAGCATTTTACCTCGTGAGAAGGACAGGAGTTTAGACACTAGACACCTGAGTAAGATAGTGCCCCCCTTTAAACAAGGGGATGACATTCACAAATGGATGACTGCTTTGGAGAGGGCCTGCACTGTACAGTGTGTCCCCCAGAGTCAGTGGGCAGCTATCTTGTGGCTCTCCTTTGAAGGCAAAGGTAGAGATAAGCTCCTCACTACTAGAGCTGAGGATGCTAACAATTACCAAGTCCTGAAGAATACACTAACAACTGAACAGTACAGGTTGATGTTCAGAGACACCCAGAAAACTCAGGATTGGGCTGACTTTGTTGATTGTGCCACTAAGGCTTTTGAAGGCTGGCTACTGGGAAGTAAGGTTACTGATTTTAAAGGATTGTACAATCTAATTATGAGAGAGCAAATCTTAAGTAATTGTCAGAACCAGTTATTAAACCAGCACCTGGTAGACTCTGATCTGACCTCTCCACAAGAATTGGGTAAGAGGGCAGACAAATGGGTCAGAACCAGGATTAGGCCTAAAAACCAGGGTGGTGACCAAAAGAAGGAATCAACCAAGCCTCAAGAGAAGGGTGGGAATAAATCTTCTGATCAAACCACATCAGGGCCCTAAAACTCCTCTGAAAAGGGTGGGTCCCAGACTTCTCCCAAAACCCAAAAGAAACCTTATTGTCATACCTGCAAACAGGTAGGCCATTACAAAAGTGACAGTAGTTGCCCAAAGGCCAACAACAATAAGGAGAACATAACCCCAAATAAAGCTTCCCAGCCTCCTGTTACTACTAGTAGTAATCCCTGGGAGTGCCCCCAAGAACCTGGGTGCATTTTCTTTGGGAGTGCCTGGGGACTCTGGCCTAACCAGGTCCCCTGACTTAGATACTCTTGTCTGTGAGACTGGCATGGGGTTTGCCAACTTCACAGCCTGTCCCAACACTTTGGGCAGGTACAGACAGGAGCCCCTCATCAATGGTTCAAAAGTTGAGGCCTACAGAGACACAGGGGCTAGCATCACCATGGTGACTGAGAGCCTAGTTCCCTCAAGGCAACTTATACCTGGTGCCACACACCAGATAGTGAACATTGATGGAGTGCAGAGAGATCATCCCATAGCAGTGGTAAATCTCAGCTGGGGAGGTGTCACTGGCCACAAGAGAGTGGCAGTGTCACCAAACTTGCCTGTAGATTGCCTACTGGGGAATGATTTAGAGATCTCAGCCTGGGCTGAGGTAGAGCAAGAAACCCATTTAAAAATGGTAAACCTCCATGCTAAGTTTAGTGGGGCAGTGATAGCCACAGCCCCAGTCCAGAATGTCCTCCCTGAACAGGTCAGAAGTGCTGTGTCAGTCACAGCCCTATCCCAGAAAGATGCCTTTCCTGAACAGGTTGGCAAGGCTGTGATGGTCACAGCCCATACCCAAACTGAGTCCCTTCCTGAAAAGGTTGGTGGAGTTGTGATGGCCACAGCTCAAACTCAGACCGATAATAGTGTTGTGAAGCCTGAAACTATGGATCACTCCACTCAGACAGAGAGCATTGAGGGGGAAGAGAAATCTCCCTCCCACCAGACTCTAGGAAAGGATCAGCCTCCTCAGGGAACTGATCTGACCCCTTGTGAAGGAACTGCCCCAGAGGTAGTCAGGCCTAGCCTGGCAGAGCCCCTGATGTCAGTGGACCCTTCCAAGGTGGGACCCAGTCTGGAGCAGGTAACCTGCCCCTCTCTACCCTGCCTCAGTCAGCCCAGGGCTGTAGAGGTCAGGGAGGCCAGTGGTGGACCCCGAAGGGCCCCCTGTCCCAAAGAACTCCCCAATCAGCAGATTAGGGTCACTGAAGCTAGTAAACCTAGCCAAGTGAAAATGTAACAGACTCCTGAGGGATCCCACTTAAACTTAGTTAGGGACCTCCCACAGATGGACACTGTTGGGCACAGCCAAACCTGGGGCCTAAAAACCCCACACCTGACCTGTCCCTCCAGTAAGCCAAACAGAGGGACCCAGCCTCCAGCTAGCCAGAGGTTGACCCTGAGAGCTCATAGCAACTCAGTCATGGAAAGAAAGGCAGATTTGGTGAGTAGTGATTGGAGGAAGGTGAGCCCAAAAGTAGTGGAGCCTCACTTCAGTACTCCATCCCAGCACCAGCCTTTTACTTTGCCAAAACACACCACAGGTAGTGATTCCCTATGGTGGAGACCCTCAGATACCCTTAGGGTGAGGGATTGCTTAGTGGACCATGATACAGGCGGTAACCATGCCAGTGCATGTACCACCTCATATGGCCACTCAGGCAATATAGGCTTACCTGGCCAAGGATAGCCTTATATCCTTTCGTTTGGGGGGTGGGGGGGGGGGTTGTGTAGGAAGGTGGATACCTGACTATGGTTACCCCCAACTTTTTGCCTGGTGTTTTGCTGGTTTTCTAACTTAGTCGACCTGGGACCCTGCCATTCAGGGCCCCAGGCCTACTGCTCTCTCTGTGAAATGGATTCCATGTACCTAGGTACATAACCAATTGGTACTGGGCCACCTTATCAGACCCTGTAACTCAGGGCATAGGTGTACTCAGGGCCTACCAGGGGCTGCAGCATGTATTATGCCACCCCTGGCTGGCCATCTAAATCTGACACAACTGGCTGCACGACAGCTGGGGCAAGGTGGTGTAATCACCCTTTGCTTTAGATACAGTATACCTATATCTTACCCTAAAATGGACACACAGATTCCTATCAGTCACTCCTATGGCAGGCCTTGACAATCCTGAAGGCAGAGTGCTTGGAATCGTGTGAGATGGTGCTCTGGCATGAGCTGAGCCCGTTTGCAGCTTGCGGAACCAAGTCCTAATAGCTGTTCCATGATAACGCATACCATATACTCTTAAGTGCATTATAATCCTCGCGGTTATATGCCAACCCTGGTATCGCTTTATCAAAACATGTCGAGTAAGGTGCCATACAAATTGGAATACTAACCCCTCACCAATTCTGGTGACGGGGTTAGCATTCCACCCTTCTAGAGGGACACAACATGTATGTAACTGTGAACCCCAGTTAAAGTTAACTCGAGCCTCAGCATCACAAAATGGATGCTGCCACCACAGACACAAGTCTTACCTCCTGCTGCTGGGAGTCCTTCCAGCGAGGGAGGCTTGGACAAAGGGTTTCCTGTCAGGGGCGGTGCTAGCACCATCACAGACAGGGTTTTGTGTATCCTGGGTTGGCAGGGCTTTAGAGGGAGGTGACTGCAAGTGGCACCCCGGTGCTCACTATGCATCTGCCGGCTAGAACCAGTTCCAGGGGCACACCAGCCCCTGAGCTGGGGAAAATCCGGCATGGGAGAGGGGTGTAACCACCCCCCTTTCTGGTCCCACCCATGGGCAGGACCTAGTCGCGTGCCAGCCCCTTTTCCTAGTATAAAGATAGGAGCGGGCCCCCTTCCAAATTAGATCATCTTTGAATCCTGAAACTACTTTCTACGAAAGGAACTCTCGACTTCTTCTCAAAATTTCTCCCTTGTGACTAAGGAGTAGTCACCCTGCATCCGCAGGCACCATCCAAGAACACCGCGGTTTGCTGCACGTCCTTCCTCCGGAATCCGACTGAACAGCACGACGAGACCCGGCTTCCCTGGCACCTCTGACCTCTACCCACATCGTCAGCTCAGCTGAGATCTGTGGGTGCGACGAGACCTCGAGGGACTGGCCATCTTCAAGACTGCACGACGCTTGCCCAGCACAACCGCCGAGGGATCCTCGAGTGAGTGCTTTGGGGTGTGAGAAGCCCCAAACCCTGAGCAGCTCCAGCACCGAAGTTCAGCCTCCCAGCCTCCACGAGATCTGCGTGGGGCCCTTCTACTCTTTGCTGCCCACCGAGTTGTCTGGCTACTAGCCCGCTGGCTTGTGGCCTTCCCGACAACGAACGACGACATCAACACCGCTGGTCTGGTTGCTCCAGACTGGCTCTTGCTCCCCTCCAAAAGAGGAGCACCCCGGACCCTCCTGGTCCACTCCAGACGCCATTTTGAGTCCACCGCGTGGGCTTGCATTTGCCAAGACTTGTTGCCCCAATCCTGGGTCCAGCGACGTCGACAGCAGATACCATCGTGGGACAGCTCGCACCTCCATCCTGGTCGCCGACAACGCCTCCTGGTCCGTGAGACTGCAGAGCCCAGCGTCGCCCACTCACCTGGTCGAGGTGACTCCATCCGGTGCCATCCTGGTGCCCATCTAATCACATAATTATAATTTTCTAGGTAAACTGACGGCAATCACAACCAATTAAACGGTGGCTCCTCCTGGCAGTCAAATATTCAGCAAATCCATGCCATAAAGACAGGTACAGAATTTAACAATGAGTCCTAAAATAAAGGCAAAAAGTGAGATAAATTTAAAATACTAAGGATTTCATCTATTTTTGTTTCGTATACCATAGAAACACTTGATGGGAACGAGAAAGATTGAATTATGACGATTTAAAGGAACGTTGATAATATTTCTCCCCCGGTAAAGGTATGCAAAATAGGGAAGCTCCTACCAAGAAATCTTTTTTGAGTCAAAAGAAAAGATCTTTCCAAGGGGTCTAAGAACAAAATACTTAATTAAGAAATGTTTATTCCACTCAGAGACATCACAATCTTGCAAATTGAGCACAAAACCTTGGGACAGGTCCATTATTCCGAAGCCCATAGGAGTTCTATGAGAAACAACATTGTCCAGTAGAGATAATAACTACATCTGGAACAAGGTATGCGTCAATATGAGAATACCATTAACACGTTCTCAATATTTCTTAACTTGGGGTCAGCAGCATTGGATAACAATATCCAAGGGAAAGGTAAACTTCGCTAGTTTTGTTAAAAGAGTAGAAATGCATAGGAACAACGAGTAATATGTCTGTTGAAAAGATGAAATGTACACAACATATCAGAAAAACTGGATTTGCACAATGTTTAATTTAAAAAGAGGGCTTTTGTTTAGAAATGGTATCTCAGGAAGAATTGATTAAAGATAAGGGGTCTAATTCATATTACGAGATAATGCTAAGATGTTGGTATCTATGAGATGTTCTCTGAACCTGCACCAAAAAAAGAATGGTAACTCTGTGTTTTTTTTAATTTATTCAGAATCAGTCCTGAAGAAGGTGTACTAACAGAATACCGAAACGCTGCGTCGACTTGTTTGATTCTTTGTGTTTTTAAATATAATTTTTAATAAAATGTTTAACATGTGTTTTTAATTGTTGTGATAATGAAGAAATGAAAAATGTTTTGTATCCGAATAAATTCTAACAGAGTTTTACCAAACATATAGTGTGGGGATTATCTCTTTTTTATTTCAATTTTTATATTTATCGAACACAGCAGTATTTCAGAATAACTTGTTGTTGTCCAGTTTGAGCATATTTTTAGAAGTTGAACACAACGCCTGTACCTTTACCTTTCCCGCCCAATTGATGGTATGCTGTCTTTTAGAAAATAGGTGTACCCCAGGGAACACTCATTAGTATTGGACACACCTTCAGTTTGTCCATTCTGTGGGGACCTTTTGTTTCTTTTCGAAAGATATGCTGGCCTAGCCATAAGGAGGGGGATATTACAGAACATTGGGTCAAGTAAGTGACCCTTATCGTGTGTAGCTCATGCATTAATTAAGGACAGCTCACATGCTTTAAGATCGCCCTGAAGGTCTTGGGCTATTGGGTCTGCAGTATCATTAAAATGGAGATTGAGGTCGCCCATCACTATAAAATTAGTCGTAGACAAGGCCAGCGTTGTCACTGTTTCCATTAAGGAGCTAACGAAATTGCCCACGCGGCCCGGAGGCCGGTGGATCAATATACCTGACAGTGATACTGTAGGGGATATCCGCAAGGAGAAATGGCAGCTCTAACAGTCAGCAACTAAGCCATTCTGGGCCCTACATACATATGTGTCCCTATATAGAATGGCGATGCCACCCCCTCGCCCCTCAGGTCTGTCAAGATGAAACAGAAGAAAGCCTGGCGGGAGGGCTTGCACAATGTCAGCATCGGAACTGGCAGTTATCCAGGTTTCCATCAAGAACAAGATGTCTAAGTCCTGATCTTGTATGAGGAGGTTAACTTCAACTGAGTGCCTTGGGAGAGATCTGCAATTCAGCAGACCTAGCAGCAAGGTATTCTTACCTTTATCCAGAAGAATGATCTGACTCGGCCTGCCGACTGATGGCGGAATCAGTCCTTTATCGACCGGTTTGCGTTCCGCGATATGTAGGTAACTCAATGCAGTAAGCTCGGCCCGGGAATATGTCAGTCTGGGTGCCGAATTTTTGAGCAGAGTACCAGGCTCCAGGCCCGCCTGGGCCTGGACGGGCACAGACGGGCTAGACTCTGGCGTGACTCCGGCGCTGAGACGGCGCTTCCGCTGCGCGTCAATGCTCTTGCAAAAAGACTCCTGAGCATAAAGATGGTAATTGCAAAATAGCCCCTTAGAAAAAACATTCCATTACAATTCTTTGAATTATTGTCTAATCCTGATTTACTGTATCCATCCTATAAAAGGAGCACAGATTTTTTGCCCCAGCTCCCGTCTCCTTCGTCTTAAATGATTCAAGACTACAGGATCATCCAAGTTCGATCCATATATGGAGCAAATTGAAAGGGGGCATCATGAACTATAAATTCAATAATTACCCACCGACCCAATCCATCCTCTATTACTCGCTTAAAAATTTCAACACCTCGCTTTGCTAAGATAGCCACCACCCTAGTTGTAGGACCTTGACCAGTAGACGCCAATAAATCAAGGCCCAAATCATTCAACCTTCCATGTTTACTCCAAGGTATATGGGTCTCCTGCAGACATAGCACGTCTATCTGCATAAATTGTATAATCTTGGCCAATAAACCTCTTCTTTTTCCGTCATTTAAGCCACATATATTACATGAGCAGATACTCATTCTACCCGTTCTACTCATCATCCTTGTGGGAACCATACGCTTTATCAAAACTTGCCAAACAGTGCCAATAAAAATTACAGACTATAACAAGCTTTACTTTCTTAAGGTGAAACAAATGCCATGACAATATATGGAAAACACCAGCAGTGCTGCCCACCGAATCCCCTAACCCACCCAATGCTACACCACCCCTGTTTACCTACCCTCCACCCTATAAACCCGCCTACCACCTCCCTCCCTTCCACCAACCTCATGAGGTATAAGGACTACCGGTCCTTGGTGATGAAGAGCTGGCCAACTCCCCTTTCCCCTGGACTCCCCCCCCCCCCCCCAATGGGCTGACAAAAGGGAAAAAAGCATGCAAAAAAAAGAAAAGAGACCAGATTCCAGCACTAGAATAGGCATAAAGTAGACATTGGGTAGCCAGCATAAATAACCAACCATCATATTTGCATATCCACCCTAAATTGATTGCAAAAATTATTTTGCTAATACTTCAGAGGAAAAGAATTAAGTCTGACCCTTGAATGCCACTTTCAATTCAGCAGGGTTGAGCAAGAACACCTGCGCCCCTTTTGCTTGAAACAATGGGATCAGTTGCAGCAACTGTCATCTTTTCTCCAATGTTACCTGACAAAAATCGGGTCTCACCAAAAATTTGCAACCCTTTCCCACCCTTCTCCTATCCGGTCTGGCCAAAACGGTGAACAACCTTTACAACAAAACTTTTACAACGCACTACCATTACAACGTGACCATTACAACGCAAACCATTACAACGCATTGCGCTGGGGGGCGCTCTAGGATAGGGAATACGTTTAATTTACTATCCAACACCTTCCCTAGTGTCCATGGGGACTGGAGTTGGAATAGTAAATTAAACTTTTCACTATCCAGCGCCCCAAAGCGTTATGCGTTGTAAAGGTCTGCGATGTAAAAACCGCGTTGTAAAGGCATGCGTGGTAAAAGTATGCGTTGTAACATCATACATCCGGCCAAAACATATAATGCCTCTTGGGCCAAAAAATTGTTGAGACATATCAGGATAGCCCGCAGCTTATCAACCGCTTGTCCCGCTTTTTTACGTTGGTTGAAAGGAAATCTTTGAGCCCTTTGCAATTCGACTTTCCAGTCCCATTGCATAAGTTCAGGGAATGCTTCCACAAAAAGTTCCACCACAAACTGCTGCACATCTGCACCCTTCTTGCCCTCAGGGATGCCCAGTATCCACAGATTATTCCTTCTTGATCGATTCTCAAGATCAGTCAGTTTCCAAAGGATATCTTCCTTCTGGGCTTTCAGGGAATCGGTGAAAGTTTTTTGTGCGGCCAGCTCTTCCTCAAGCATAGATATTCTAGCTTCAGCTTCTCCAATCCTGACTGCAAAGTCAGAGCAAGTCTTTGCGACCATACGTATTGAGTTCTGTAATTTACGGCATGCACCCTGAGTACGCAAGCTCTCCAACCAGGTCTACTCCCGGTGAGCCATGATGCTCTGATAAATGATAGAAAGTGTAATTTCATCAGGATCACCTAAGTTTGCACTTAAAGCTCCTATGGGCACTCCTTGAACGGCTACTTCACTCCCATCCAGTTTAGGAGAAAAGGAGTAGTCCCATACCATTGAGCCGGTTGAGCCTGAAGCCCTATTTGACAAGGCATCGCCTTGCCCCCTTTGCGTACGAACCGTTCCAGGAGTATTGGGAGAATTATCTCATGCCTCTCCTTCTTCCAAGCACAAACTACTTGCAAACTTTCCTCTTCAGCCCAGTCTCTTCTGAGGCTATTATCCCCCGAGGAATTGGAGGGATCTGACATGGATTAAAACGTATCCCCTGAATCCCCCTCCGGTACAAGACCTGTAGCTGAGTATTCTTCACCTTGAAGCCCCTGTTGAGGGTCCATTTCCACTAATTCATCCCTCCTGCTAGGGGTACTTCCATCCTTCTGCCCAACCATCCCATTTTCTTGGCTGATATCTTGAGAAACTACAGTTCCCATGAGGCTAGTTTCTTGCTGTTTATCACTATTTCACTGCCTGCAACAGATGGCCCTGCAGCAGTAACCAGAATGTCTTGGTTTCCCTCGAAACCGAATAAGCCATTAAGTTCACTTGGACCTTCCAGTACCCCTCTACCCGCGCTCTCTGTGCTCAGCTCGCTCATATCCACCAAAATGTAAGACACAGTACCTTAAATGAGCGCTTCATGAGGGGCTATGGTTGTCACAGATGTCACAGGTACCGTTAAAGTTTTAGTCGTGGCATTACCTCCAGGAGATGAGTTCCCTGTATTTTTGCATGTCCATGCGTCTCCACCATCGACATCAGTAGCAGCCTTCCCGGGGCTCCCAGAGCCTACAAGTGGCCCCGGGTCCTAGTGCCTCTGGTGGAAGTCTTTGGCGGCACCGGGAGGATCGAGCGATTGAGTGCAGCGGTGAACACTGCGGAAAAGAAAGGACTCACGTGAACCAATCTAGAGGGTGCAGGCAATTACCCGTGCCATAGCCATGAGTGCCAGAAAATGCAGAGAATCACAAACAATTATTCTTTCCCCTACTGCATTGCCTTGAGACCGGGTAAGGGGGGAGTTTCGCCACGAGAGCGTCGAAGAACCAGCTCACTCGGCCGCCATCGTGGCTGCCATCTTGCCTCCTCCTAAGCCCTAGAAATAATTGTATATGTTTGTGGGAATGTGTGGATGATTGTAATGCAGTCAAATGTCTTCCAGGGCGCAGTTAGGAAAATTATTTGTCCTGTGAGTCCCATCATAACCAGGTCTCACATTTCACCAGGGTAGTCATGAGCCATATTGCATAGATGCATACAATGTGCATCCTTTGTGTGTGTAGCAATAATACCCTTGATTTTTGTAGAAATGCCCACTGACAACACTAGCCAAAGGTATCGAAGGATACATCAGCATAGGAACTCTGTTTATAGACCAAGTTGTAATCTCCATACCATACAGCATACAAATCATTAAGACAGCCTGGCTTTATTGTGAAATCTATGTTCTACACCCAAGGTCTTCAGGGCTTGGGTTCCTAACCCACAGGTAAAAGGACTTACTTCAGTTCAACATCATTAAGTAAGGAAGTCCAAAACACACCCCACAGAGCATTTCTTCAAGGGTGGTGTTTATGTTCTTTGGGTCTGAGTCAAAAAGGGTCTTCCACCCCAGCCAGTCAGGGATCAGACTCAGAGTAAGCATGGAGACTGCCCTTCTGGAAGTGTCGGAAGAGATTAAATTCACCTTAGACGCTGGTGGCACAGCAGTCCTGGTCTTATTAGACCTCTTGGTCGCTTTCGATATGGTCCCACTCTCCAGGCTACTTGCCAGGCTGTTTGGCATCGGCATTCGGGGCACGGCCTTAAGATGGATGGCTTTCTTTCTTGAGGGTAGACGCCAAGAGGTTTGCTTGCCACCTTTTTCTTCTAGCAAGAGTAAAGTCTCAATAGGAGTGTCCCAGGGCTCAGCTCTAAGCCCAACCATATTTTACATCTATCTGACATCTCTGACTACACTGGTAGAGTCCTTTGAGGCCAAGATAGGCTCAGATACTCTTTGCCCTTGAGAAAGATAAGCCAATCAGTCATAATGCCATCAAACCCTGTTTATCTGCAGTCTTCCAATGGTTGGATTTTAATCAACTGAAGTGCATCACTGATAAGACTGAGATTCTCAGCTTTGGGCACAATTTTACCTTTGAAGTACAACCTCACTGGGCAGATGAAGCTCCTTCTCCTAACGCCCAAACTGAAGTTGTGAAAAACCTAGGTGTCAAGATTGATAAAAGACTAAGTCTACAAACCCAAATAAACTCAGTAGTTGGCACATACTTTGGACTGTTGTGCACGGTCAGAACATTTCTCCGAATCTTATTCTTGCCTGCTAGGATCACTGTTCTTCTGGCTCTGGTGGTTTCCCGACTGGACTATGCCAATGCCCTTTATGTAGGACTCCCACAATATCTGCTGCAGAAATTACAAACAATGTTGGCTTTACAATTACTTACGCAAGCCTCTATTACTCCTCATCTGAAGAATCTGCATTACTTCCTGTTAGAAATAGGATCTTCTTTAAGATAGTGACCTTATGCACAGGGCTCTGCACTAATCTGGCCCAGATTATTTGTCCTCCAGAATCCAATTCTACTCTCCCTCCAGATCTTGGGCTCTTCACTTGGCCTTTTGGCAAAAGTTCGGAGTTCTCTTTTAGGCCCTCAAGCTTGGAACAGGTTGGCTGTTGAACTACGGCAAGTGAGCAATCATTTAGAAAGCAATTTACTACTCTATAATGAATGTTTTCTTAATCTCTGTCTCTTACTTGCAATTTACCACTGGGACACTCCTCAGAGAAGTCGCGCGCTGTAGAAATCCCACGATTCATATATCCATTCATTCACTAACAATTTCATAGAAGGTTCACGGACACAGTTGAAGGACTGGTTTTTTTCTAAGACCCAGCAGTGCCAGGGGAAAACACCTGAAACCTTCGTGGGTTACCTGTTCCGGCGTACAAATGACAGAGACACGGGACACTTCCTTCGGCGTCAAAGATTGAGGTATATTTACTGCAGGGAACACAGAAGTCACAAGAAGTACAACGTATGTAGGTTCTAGGAAACTGCTTCAAATTGCATCTGTGGATCGCTCCTTTTATACAGTTTTTCGCCATAGAACAACATGGCAAACAAAAGGTTACAACCCAGTTCCCACAGTAAATTTCATAGGGGGTCGCGTTCATGTATTTAGGGTCCCGGAACATAATTACAGTAGCATCGCCGGTTCCCAACTGTAAAAGTACATCTTCCCACCATTAGTGCATTCCATTCCGGCTGTAAACGAGTTAAGGAAGAGTCAGAAACAGGTGCAGAGGAAGACAAAGATAGTCAACAGATTGAAAGAATGTAAGGGGGTGATATCGGAAACACGATTGCAGGATCAAAGGAGACATGCCTAATGAATGCACGGCTGAAACAATAGACCGGCACGGCAAGATGAGCCTCGAGTGGGGCCATCTGCCTTTGCAGTGTCATCCCCCTCGTCATAAAGACACCCTCAAAGGAACACGTGTCTTCCGCAAGAGTTTGGAAATCCCAGGGTCACGAAGCGGACAATGTCCGTTCGCTGGCTACTTGAGGGCAAGAAATAAAATGGATGCCGTATCTAAAATGCAACCCGTGGGTTCAGATGAAGAAACCCACGAAACAGACGAACGGTTTAGGTCAGCACAGCGAAAACGCGTACACCCACTAAACTCGTCATTTGCGGTTCATAGATACCAAACTCGTTCATATTCGAATGAGTAGAAAACACCACTTACAATTGTCACAGAACCTCAGACGCTCCTTTTGCCCTCATGTAGGCAAGCACTAATCGATATCAGAATCGATCTCGATATTCATCAGACCATCCAGATGTTGCTGCAACATCATTCTATCCATCAATGCTTCCTTGGTAACAGGTGACCGTCTTATACACGTCGTAGCACAGAGGCCACATAAGGCAGGACCACACTGTACACAAAGACAACACGTGAACAGAAATGCTACAACAACCCCAATGATCATCAGAATCTTCCAACCCCACGTCGACATCAGGCCCCAAAACCATCCTAGTAGCGTCCAATCACCTACGTCCACGTGTATGGACTCGGAGATCTTATGCAACTTTGAGATGGCTTGATAGACAGTTGGAGCGTTATCAGGAATGAAAATGCAGCAACTCGAATGGATCACCTTACATACTCCACCTCTATCTGCAAGAACGACATCTAAAACCATACGGTTTTGTAACGTCATAAGCCTGTCCGCCTGAAGCTCTGCTGTAAGATTACCAAGGGCACTTGCAGTGATATTAGCAGTCGATTCCACCACTCGAGTCAACTGTCTCAGGTTCCTACTATTGATCATAGGTCCCCAAAACGGAAAGAAACCCTTAAAGAAGTCTCCTGCTTCTTGACCGGCAGTGTCTTCTTCGCTAATCACGCCTCTCACAACTCTGGTCTTGTGATAATCCGACCCAACAGTAAAGGTCGGTGGCAACAGGTTCGCAATATAACAGGTGCCTGAGAAGTCACGAGGCAACCATGTATATGCGCGGTCGTAACATACAAAGTATGTACCCTTGGCAGTTAAGAGAACAGGGGAAGAGGCCGTTGGTAAAACATACGTTTCAGTACAGGCACTCCTCCCAAGCTGAGCTCGCGGGCTTCGGCCAAGACTTTTCAGACAGAAATTACCGAGATGGGGTACGATCCAGATCGGAGACGAGCTTTTAAGCTGCCGATCACCCACTGACATGCTATACTCAGCCTCACTCAGATCTCGGTATGCTCGCACTTCTTCCTCTGGGATAAGCGATGCGTCGAAGATATCTCTATCTAAATCGGCAATCGCTCTTGCCAAAGGCTTGTGGTACGGGCCATGACCATGATCTGCAGTGCGTGGCTCTCGATGGGGGTAGGAATCTAGTGTGCTACGAAACATAGTTTGGAATGCTCGAGCTGACCCCTGGGAACTATAAGGAAGGACCAAGTACGGAATTCCCCTATCCATGGTATGTGGCATTAAACCACACACCCAACAGTTGGTAGTATTCATCACCAACTGATGTTGATGAAGAAGCTGGACAAAGGTGCTGTTCATGAATTCCGCACATCTAACCTGCTCGTGTTGAGGTAGAGGGTGAAAAGAATGAGGAGAAACAGTGGGAGTAGGTTTTGGTTCAGAGGAAGAAGTAGGTGAAGCGGAAGGCACTAACGATTGTATTCCATAATATACTCCACCCACCAATAACATGGAAACAGTTAGGAACAGCAGGAACACCTGAAACAGAAAGCATTTGGTACGTACAACCCTGTGCAGTACTGATCTTTGTGCTAAAGTCTTCTCCACTTCCAACAACTTTGAGAATTCCATCCTCTAAAAACCGTCCGCAACGTTCTTGACGCACTTCGTTCTGAGTAGCGATTATCAATTCCCAGGAGTTCCTAGGAATCAACAAAAGTACCGACCTAGTGTCAGGAACCTGCTAAACAGAAGGAAGTACCCGCACGGCCCTACGGTCAACCCGGATGTAAGATTCTTTAATCAAACAATATAATACGAAATCTCCTAGCTGTGGAAAAACACACGTGGAAAAGAACTCAAAATTAATGAATGTTGCAATTGTTCATATTATCCAAAATGACAATAGGGGGGTAATGTGAATTTTCGAAAAGGGGGAAAAGCAAAAAGATATTTATTAGTCTTTGGTATGGGAACGAAGAAAATATCTGCTTCTTCCAGGACGAGTCTGTTCTTCAAATAATTGTTCAGGTTGCGGAACAGAGTCCTGTCGGTCAGATGATAGGTCAAGTCTTGAGTTTTCCAATGACAAAGGTTCAACAAAGTTATCTGATTGCACTGAAGTGTCTCCTACAGGCTGAGCGTCACTGAACGGCACAAAGTTCACCGGAGTTTCTGTTGCGGCGATGCCGGCCCTCACCCACGAGTCTGCTGGTAAAGGTATTGGCACCTTCTTTGTATGGGTGGCGTGCACCCAATGTTTGCGGCCCTCCAGACGAACTGCAGTTCTCGTGGCGAGTAACACCTGGTAAGGTCCCACAAATCTCGGCTCCAGGTTTCGCTTCCGGCCAAAATTTCTGGTGAGGACCCAGTCACCCGGTTGGAGCCGATGTCCAGGACCCTCTGTCTGTGCCGGCAGTGCTGTAAAAACCTGTTGATGAATTAACCTCAGTTTAGCAGTCAGATCATGAAGATAATCAATTAACATTGGATACTCAAGACTGTTGAAAGACCTGGGTCTAGGGACCCCCCAAATATTTGCAGGACGGCCGAACACAATCTCATATGGGCTGAGCCCTACTCGAGAGTGTACAGTCGCCCTGGTCGACAAAAGAGCCAGAGGCAAGGCATCAGGCCATGTCGGACCAGTCGTAGCCTGAATCTTTGCGAGTTTCAATTTTAGAGTACCATTGTACCCTTCAACCAAACCTGCTGACTGGGGATGATTGGCGCTGTGGAATTTTTGCGTAATTCCAAGGCCCTTACACACACTCTTCATCACACTCCCCACAAACTCACTTCCGTTATCAGACCATACAATCTGTGGCGTTCCATACCGAGGAAAGTATTCCTTCAGTAGGACTTTCGCTGTGGACAGGGCAGTATTGTCTTTGAGAGGGTAGGCTTCGATCCATCGGGAGAATGCGCAAACCACAACTAAAACGTACTTCAGGTTATTACATCGCTCCATATGGATGAAGTCCAGTTGGATAATCTCAAAGGGACATGTAGGAGGAGCAAAGTGGCCAGGTGGGGTAGGAGTGCCCTTGCCAGGATTGTGCATCATACATACCATACAATTCTTAACCACTCTCTCAGCACACTTAGCGATACCATCATTCTTCCATACAGGGGACAGCAACTTGCAGATACCTTTCGCACTAATATGTGACAAGCTGTGTGCCATAGTCACAACAGCTAGCACATATGCATCCGGCAACATCCACCTCTGATTTTCCGACAAATCAATCCAACATCCATTCGCATCCAACTTTCCTGTGCTCTCCTTCCACTTAGTCTTTTCAGTTTCGGTGGCCTCATTCTGAATCGCTTTCACACTTTCAACAGTATCCTCACACATACCAGTTTCTGCAGGCCACCTTACCAAACTCGTCACATACATTCTAGTTGCAAGTTCGCAAATAACAATCATGTGGTGGCACGTCGTCTAATTCCCTATTGGTTGGCAACAACGTCGCCGGGTTTAGGACATTACAGCGCTTTATTTGAATATGACTTGTCAAAAGCGTCAACTCGTAACCGGACAGCCTTGCGCTCGTCAAGTGTTGGGTTTTTGTACGATTTAAGAGAGTGTCAACTGCATGTGGAACCATCACCGTAAGCATATTATCCATGACCAATCCTGCAGATTGCCAGATGGACACCGCAGCCGCCGCTGTCGCTCTTAGACAACTCGGCAAAGCTCTAGCTACGGGGTCCAAGGTTGAGGAAAAATATGCACATGGACGCTGCTTACCGCCAAATTGCTGCGTCAAAACACTTAACGCACAACCTTCTCTCTCGTGAACGTATAGTGTAAACGGCTTACTGTAGTCAGGAGTACCTAACACAGGAGCCGAACACAACGCATCACGCAATTCAGAAAAACTTTCCTGACACTCTTCCGTCCATGTCAAAGGAGTTGGAACATCCTTGCACGTGAGGGCTACCAATGGTTTCGCTAGCAATGAAAAATTCGTAATCCATTGCCTGCAGTATGACGTAATACCTAGAAAGGCACGCACATCTCTCTGAGTCGTTGGCACAGTCATTCGAGCGATTGCTGCAATTCTCTCTGGGGTCAACCATCTTCCCTCCTTTGACAAGAAGTGACCTAGATAGGTTACTTCTTGACAACAATATTGCAGTTTAGAAGGTGACACCTTGTGATGTAAGTCACAGAGATGCTGTAACAGAGACACCGTAGCAGTCTTGCAGATCTCTTTTGTATCAGCAGCCACCAGCAAGTCATCAACATATTGGATCAAGGCCGCCCCAGCCGGTAACACAAACGCATCAAGTTGACTCTTCAGGGCTTGGCTGTATATCGATGGACTCTCACAGTAGCCCTGAGGAGCGCGTTTAAACCTAAAGCTGCGACCTCCTAATGAGAAACCGAATAGATCTCTGCTTTCCTCAGCAATCGGAATGCTAAAGAAGGCATTCTTCAGATCGATCACTGAGAACCAAGAAGCAGAGGCTGGAATCAGAGTCAGTAAAGCCGTAATGTCGGGCACCACAGGAAATTGTGGAATCACAATTTTGTTCACCTCCCGTAAATCAATAACAAAACGGTAAACAGAAGGCTTGGATGGATCAGTGCGTTTCACGATAGGTAACACAGGACTATTACACACGTTTCCCCGAGTCTCCTCGATAACATCTTTCTCGATCAAATCATAGATGATCGCTAACAACGCTAGTTCTCCATCAAGGGAGATACGATACTGGGGAATACGTGGCAGTCGCACATTCGATTTCAATTGAACAACATAAGGGGAGATGTCAAGCAGGCCCACATCATTGGGACCTGTTGCCCACAAAGATGCAGGAAGAGAACTCAATTCCGGTGGGAGCTTATCAGATGACAAGTACATGGGAGAGATCACTCTCTGACCCAACGTAAGCTCCACTCCCGCAGGAGAACAATACAAAGTCGCATATAATCGTTTCAGCAAATCCAAGCCTAAAAGATTTTCACCACAACCAGTAGTCAAAATCAAAGGAGCTTTCAGCTCACGAGGCCCGATTGTAATGGGCAAAGGTTTAGAAACCGGATTGCTAACAGGGGCGCCAGAGAATCCAACGGAAACATTCGTTAAGCCAGACAAAGGTGCGCCAGGGAGTTTCGAATGCATGATGGAACTTTTCGCTGCACCAGTGTCCAACAGAAAAGGCTCAACTACGCCCGATGTGGCAACTGCGACGTAAGGCCCCCTCTGATCAACCGGAATTGATACTACTCCCTCTCTTTATCTGTGGCTGTCCTAGTAATTACCGTCATCAATACCCTGCTCGATATAATAATCGTCCACATGGTACTGTGCGGATCTACCTGACGATGAACCACGCTGATCAAAACAATTATTGGAATCAGATGAATTGTTAAAACGCTCATTTTGATTCTGAGTAACACCACGACCTCTACCTTGCGAAGCCTGTTGCGGACCACTACGACCTCCTCTAGATGAACCACCATTATTTCGGTCGCGCAAAACCGGACAATCAAACTTCAAATGACCCTCACCTCTACAATAGGCGCATTGATTGTATCCAAGCATAGATCTCTGCGAAGAAGAGTCATTCCGCGACTGTGACCTAGCGGATTGCGATTGTGATCTATTCCGCTGTTGAGAATCATTTTGATTTGAGCGCGGAGGATACGCTTGCTGTAACAGAACTTTTGTTTTGAGATCTTTCGTCTTTTTATCCGCACGATCATTTTCCTCCTTCTCCCTATTTTCATAATATTGAGCCTTGGCCAATATCTGAGCAGAGGTAGAAACAGCCCACGAACTCTCTGAATTTTTCAGTTTGTTGCTAAGGTCAGGCAACAAATTAGATACAAATTTATCCACAAACAACCTCTGACATCCCTCAGTGCTCATATCTTGACCACTGTGATCGATGAATGCCTCCTCAAATCTCGTAAAGAAATCGGAGACACTCTCGTCCTTCTTTTGCTTACAGGCAGACAGTTTATCCCAATTAACTTTCATTGCTGGCATAAGTGTCTTCATAAGGGTAATGATTCTTTGAGGCAAAGCCGTAATTAACTGCTCAGGCTTAGCCCCACCAACCTGCAATGCGTCAGCCGCTACAAGCGCAGGCCAATCACCACCTAACTCAGCTGCGTGATTTTCTTGACAAATTTTTGCCCAAACCGGTTGAGGTACTACGTTGCCGAACAACATGTCGATGTCGGCAAGATTCATAATCGTAGCATCCACTAATTGCGACAACTCTTTATAGTATCCTGCAGGATTTTTACGGGGTCAGGCAAAGATTGTTTTACCTGCAAAACTTCCGATCGCTTCCATGGGAGGTGTATCCAAACTCTCTGGAAGTGTGGCAAAATAGCAGGATTGACAGTCGCATCACCTGGCATCCACACTGGGGGAACTTCTTGCATGGGATACTGACCAGGCGTTGCCATCCACTCCTCAGTTTCATCTTTAAACAATGCTCGAGGTATTACAGTGGGACGAAAAGATAAAAGATGTTCTACAGCATGTCGAACATTACTACCCACAATCATACCACTCGAAAACTGATACTGAAGTTCAGTTAAGTCGGACGGTACATTGTTTACCTCATCATTTTCTATCACCTCACGTAAACATTTCCACATTTCCTCAAACACAAATCTCTGTGTGGGCTCATTGAATTGAGAGAAAGTGTCAAAAATTATGCGCGGGGAATTTTTAACAGGATACCTAATCCAATTTCGCGCCATTTTTATCAGCGTATCGCTCTCCCTACCACCAGGAAGTTGACTTCGTCGTTGAGGAACATCAGAAACATCGGACCCAAGAATCAGTCCAAAAGGAGAATAGAAATTAGCAACAATATTAGGAATACGTCGTCGAACAGACGGAGAAGAAGAAAGAAGTAAAGGGGTAACAACAGGAGAACCAAATACAGGAGCAGCAAGGGCAGTAGGAGTAGTCAAAAGAGCAGAAGCAGCGGGAACAACAGTTTGAGAAGGTATAGGCAGCGGAGCAGTAGGGACAGTAGCAGGTAGAGGAATAAGGACAGGAGGATTCGCAAGGACAGGACCAGTGACAGGCTGAGGAGCAGCTGCCGGAACAAGAGGTTGAGGAACAGGGGGAACCGCAGGAGCTGTAGTATCCTGTGCATATGGAGGTGGCGACTTCAGTAGATAGGACAACAAAGGGTCCTCTATTGCTTCCTCTCCCTTTGTATCAGCACTCAACGGTAAAACGGGATAACACTTATCCACCGCCATACGTTGTAGTCTATCAAAAACGTCCTTTTCCTTCTCTTCTTTGTCCCGCTGAAACTGCTCTGCATTTCTCATTGTAACGATACC
Source organism: Lissotriton vulgaris (assembly GCF_964263255.1). NCBI lineage: Eukaryota > Metazoa > Chordata > Amphibia > Caudata > Salamandridae > Lissotriton > Lissotriton vulgaris. The sequence goes on from NC_141691.1 coordinate 638,914,190, forward strand.
TTCCCTCTTATTACGTTTAAGCTGTTTGATTTCCTTCTGTTTGGCTTCTTTACGCCACAACCGAAAGGAATCAAACATGGCCGGCCTAGCTTTCCTTTTAAACAATTTAGCTTCAAGATTATCCAAAATTGGGGTTTCGAAACTACCATGAGGTGGCCAACTAAGAACACCGTCATCTTTAGTGTAGCGGACCCAGCAATCATTATATGCAATAGGACTCACTCCATGTCGATTATATAACTCATAGACAGGAGTTCCAACTGGAGGTATCGGACATGTGTCCTCCAATCGGGAATCCACACCGCAACCTTTAAAACAGCTAAACAAAGTACTATGGCCAGGCATCGTGCACACTAACCGAGTTTCACAAACGTCAAGGGTTATCGGATTACGATGTCCTCTCAAAAATGCAAAACCCTCGGTTTTTGGCGACTGCAATCGTTAAATAAAACTACTAAGAACCAAATACTAAGAACCACAAATGCAATGGAACCATGCAACAACTAAGCACCAAAAACAACTAAGGACTCTGGGCGCGACCCACAAATACTTAACTGAAAGAACAATGGCGTCACCAGGAAGGCCCGTCTATCGTCTCGCTGTACCAAGGTCTACACCAGGCGCCAAAACAGGTCGACAGTCAGGGCATCAGTCCGTCGCAGCTGTCAGGAGGCGGGGATCTTCGCGGGAAAATTCTTCGGGCCACTTATCTCGACAACAGGATCGATGAAGCGGGGTGCACCTTCCCTCGGAGATCTCACACGAAGCTCCTCACGATCGTCGGGCTTTGGACCGGTACCGCTGATGTCGCCCCACAATGGGCGCCAACTGAAGGACTGGGTTTTTTCTAAGACCCAGCGGTGCCAGGGGACAACACCTGAAACCTTCGTGGGTTACCTGTTCCAGCGTACAAATGACAGAGACACAGGACTCTTCCTTCGGCGTCAAAGATCGAGGTTTATTTACTGCAGGGAACACAGAAGTCACAAGAAGTACAACGTATGTAGGTTCTAGGAAACTGCTTCAAATTGCATCTGTGGATCGCTCCTTTTATACAGTTTTTCGTCATAGAACAACATGGCAAACAAAAGGTACAACCCAGTTCCCACAGTAAATTTCATAGGGGGTCGCTTTCATGTATTCAGGGTCCCGGAACATAATTACAGTAGCATCGCCGGTTCCCAACTGTAAAAGTACATCTTCCCACCATTAGTGCATTCCATTCCAGCTGTAAACGAGTTAAGGAAGAGTCAGAAACAGGTGCAGAGGAAGACAAAGATAGTCAACAGATTGAAAGAATGTAAGGGGGTGATATCGGAAACACGATTGCAGGATCAAAGGAGACATGCCTAATGAATGCACTGCTGAAACAATAGACCGGCACGGCAAGATGAGCCTCGAGTGGGGCCATCTGCCTTTGATGTCATCCCCCTCGTCATAAAGACACCCTCAAAGGAACACGTGTCTTCCGCAAGAGTTTGGAAATCCCAGGGTCACGAAGCGGACAATGTCCGTTCGCTGGCTACTTGAGGGCAAGAAACAAAATGGATGCTGTATCTAAAATGCAACCCGTGGGTTCAGATGAAGAAACCCACGAAACACACGAATGGTTTAGGTCAGCACAGCGAAAACGCGTACACCCACTAAACTCGTCATTTGCGGTTCATAGATACCAAACTCGTCCATAGTCGAATGAGTCGAAAACACCACTTACAATTGTCACAGAACCTCACAGTGGTAATTCCAACCCAATTTTGTTCTTAGAATAGCCCACTTAAGCATAGCACTAAGAATGACACTGTATATTTTAAAGTGTTATTTCAACAGTCATATTCCATTGCTCAATACACGAATAATACCAATACAGAACGTATGTAAAATAGCACTTGTTTCAGGCATGTTAGCACTTATCATGTTGGGAATCATGCATCAGGTGACTAATGATTTCTTTGGTGTTTGCTATTCAAGACACTTTGGGTATCCAAGTCGTACCTAGCCAGTGACCCCTCTGAAGACACCAACAGCACCATGGGAGGTCTGTAAGCATGGGCAAATTTTGCAAATCTGGCGTTCGCGAATTTGCGTATTTGCGAACTTGCAATCCGCAAAATCCGCGAATTCACGTGAATTTGCGGATTTTTTTTTTTGTGTTCGCAAGGGTTTCTGCCAGTTCGCGAGGGTTTGGTACCAGTTCGCAATTGCGAACGTACTTGTCGGCTCGCAACGGTCGCGACTATGTTGTTTCTACGTCTGGTTCATCATCACAGGTTCCCAGCACCCTCTGTTTCACCACTGCCACGCTCTGTTTCACCCATGCCACCCTCTGGTACATCAATGCCACCCTCTGGTTCATCATCACTGTAGATTATAGGGGGGGGAAGCAAGCACACCTGCCCTGCTTCAACTGACATGAATTAATTTGGGGTTGGTTTATTAATGTGTCAAAATTCCAGTCTGGCACCTGCTTCCTTATCAGTAATTTGCTTTCTGTTGCAGTGCAATTTTTTTTTCCAGGACCTTTGTGGCCTACTTGTAGCTATTCTATGAGCCTGCTGTGACGGTCAGAGCAGGGTCATACAATTGTTGCAACTAGCAACTGAACTCTGGAGGGACCCAGTCAGGAAGCACTACACGGAATGGTTACTAATGATGAGTTTGAACTTTTGCACCTGCTGAGTGCTTTCATTTTTGCAAAACTCGTTTTTCTGCAATTTCGCGGGATTCGCGGGGTGCGAACTTGCGCGAAATCGAATTCAGAAGCCGCAAATTCGTGCGAATATGCGATTTGTTTTTTTGCGGCTTGTTACTTCGCAAGGTTTTGTGCGTTTTAGCGAGCCGCTTGTAGCGCAACGGCGCGAAGTTACCCTCGCCGTCGTTCACGGCCATCTTGTTTGCATGACGTATTTCCGTGTCCGGGCACGATGTTTAATCTCGCAAAGTGTGCGGCTCGCTAGTACAATTTTGCGTGTGTTCGCGAGGAAAATCTCGCGCGAACTTACCCACGCGGTCGTGAACGGGCGCGGCCATCTTGTTTCTCATTCATTGCTATGGTTCTGGGCATGCTTTTTGTATCCTCTCTGAATCTCCGCCATCCTTTGCTTGTTTGAAGTTTTTATTAATCTATTTTACTTTTTATATATCCCTCTATTGTTCTAGCTCTATACTTTTGTGTTTTCTGCTACTTTTGATTAATTTTAAACTACGTTTTTTAAACTCTTTTCTTTTCTTCTCTTCCCTATTCTATTTTCTATATTATTTAGCTTCCTTTCTGCCCAGACCATTGTAAAGGGAGCCGGGAAGCATCCCGAGAAGGGGAAGTGTCCCGCACCCCGTGCCCGGCTCCTGTGCGGGCGTTTGAGGGGGGAGCAGGTCGCACCACGGGAGATCTTCAGCCCGGAGGAGGTGGCCGCACTAATTTTTTATGTTCAGCGCCGCCTCCCCAGGACCATCATGGCAGGCGGCAAGATCGCTAGCGGGTACGGGATCCAGGAGTGCCGGAAGCGGTGGGAGAAGGTGTGCCGGGCCATGTACCACCACTCTCGGGTCCGACGCACCTACAACCAGGCCACCCACCGCTGGACGGATGTCCTGGACCGGGAACGCGATCTGCTCGACCTGCTCGGCCTTGAGATCCCCGGGCTTGGTGAGTAGTAGTAGCTATTTCTTTACTATGTTATCTCCTGCTCTGTGTGTTATTATCTTGCAAATTTTTGTTTTTTACCAAGAGCAATAATGCTGCTGATTACATTGTAGGTAAATAATATTTCAAAATCTTCTGTGCATTTCAGGTGCACTGCTCTCCTTCTCAGTAGTGCTGCTACTATGCTTATTTGTTTTCGATTTTGTGCTCATTTCATTGGCCTGTGAAATTATGCATGAGTGTAGTTTAAAGAACTGCCTAATGCTAGACACTAAGGGTCAGATTTTTAATTACCGGCACATCCCTGCAAAGTAGCAGAGATGCGCCAGTAATTGTGCGCCACGCAACCACCACCCATGGTGCGCCGTATTTACAATGCGGCGCACCATGGGCCCAAAACGTCACCAAAGCGTTACGCATCTGTGCCGTAAAGGCGGCGCATTGCTGGGGTTGCTCGCAATGATGGCGCAGCTCCAGCAATGCTCTGGGGTGCCCTATCTCCCCAATGCTGCGTCAAGCCATACGTCTGCTTCAAGCAGGCGCAGGGTTTAAGTCACGCATCATTGTCCTCAAAGTGACTGATTGAAATCTTGTGGATTTCCCTCAGCCACTTTTAGGATGCTTTCCTGCGCAGGAACGCCCTCCCTTGCGCCGGAATGCCCCCTGATGGCGCAGGGCTTTACAACGTGATGCATCTCCCATATGCGTCACGTTGTTAATATACGCCGCACCATGACGCCTCTTTTGTTCTGCCACTGCGTCACAAAAGTCACGCAACAATGGAGCAAAAGAGCCGCAAGGGGCTACTAAATCGGCCCCTACAGACTCAAGTCCAGTTCTTCCTTTGTACACATGGCGATAATAAGAAATAGTGGTGGTGGATTGATAGTTTGAGTATTTTAATGACTGGGTAATGTAGTAGGAAACTTTAGTGTTATCGCTGATCTGCAATCACAATGGACTGCTGCCTGCCAGTCCTAGGCAAACCTTTTTAGTACTTTGTTTAGTGAGTTACATAAGAACTTTCCAAGTCGACGGTCCGCAAATCAAGCAATACTAATAACGTAGTAGACCACATGAGATCGGTCAATATATCCCGTGGAATAGTTGTCTATTTGCTATTTCGCCAAAATATTTTGTTATTGTTCTTTTGAAATGTTTGATTTGGTTGACAAATATCATCCATGTTTTCTGGTCTTTCTTTCTTTCATGTTGTACATCAGCTCCCCCCAGGGGCAAGAGGACACAGGAGGAGGAGGCTGCTGTTCGCCAGGATGCAGGCCAGGATCGGGCAGGCGAGGGCTCCTTTGCTGGCCCCGGTAAGTTTTAATTTTAATATAGAGTACCTATTTTTTCCTAGCGTTCCTCATTCGATTTTTTCTAAATCGTCTTTGATCTTCTTGTAGACTGGATCTAAATTCTTATCCTGCCTCGACTATGACTCCCTGTGGTATTACTAGATTATTCTTAATAGTCTGTCTGTGTAGCTAACTAAGATTGCACATTTGGCAATTCCATTGGACTCCCATTCTAGTCAGCATTAGCTCTATGCACTGGGTGCAGCTCTCTGGGATTGTCCATACTGTCTTTTCAAGTCTTCTAAATGTTTATGCTTTGACAATTGCCAACAATAAAAAGGTGAATGACCACCAAGAAAAAATTAGATACTACTTTACTTTTGGTTTGGATAGGAGGACAATCCATTCTACTACTGTTGCAGGGACAAATCTGCACAAACAGAACTATGGACACTAAATAATGCATTGCTTAGCTTATCAATTATAATAGGCGCTGTTAGACTTTCCACATACCTCAGTGATAACAAACTTTGTAGTTGAACCCCCAATCTCCTTACTGACTAGATAGTGTGGTAGAGTCATTTAGCTCCCAAAGTCACCGATGATTGATCCCCAATGATGATTAGATTATCCAACGCAGGACAACAGTACGGAGTCAGAGTCAAGAAGTGTCAGAGGCCTGGACTCATGCTTGCAAAAATTCCAAAACCTTTAGCTCAGCCACTCTATTCTGGAGGACCAAAAACCACAGAGTCTATTTAAGTTTAAAAGCTTTATTAAAAGTAAACACATTTATTAAAATCAAGTTTGTCATAAAAGTAAACGTTTAACCGAAAATGGAAAAGTGCTTAGTGTGATGTCATGAGAGAGAGCTTTCCCAACAGTATTTTATCTGATAATGGTCCTCAATTTTGTTCAGCGATGTTTAATTCTTTTCTTTCTAAATGTGGCATCCTGCACAAACGGACCTCCTCATATCACCCAGAAACTAATGGTGCAGTTGAAAGGGTCAACAAAACATTAAAAGAATGTATTCAGCTTGCTAGAGCTAATGGTCTAAATTGGAAAATAGCACTTAAAGAAAGAATTGAGGCATATCGTTGTTCCTCTCACTCTACAACTGGTAAATCTCCCTTTGAACTGTTCAAGGGTAGAGTACCCAACACTATGTGGTGTCCTGGTTGGATGAATCTGAACAAGGGTTTTGTGGACAATCATGTTGGTGTTTGGAGGGAGAGGGAGTTAGAAAAGCAAGCTCGTAGAAAAGTCTATTTTGATTTAAAAAAAATGTGTTCAGTTTCAGGAAATTAAAGTAGGTGATCTTGTCAAAATAAAAGCACCTGTTGGGATAAGATCTTTGTCTAAATACACTAATGTCAGGCCTGTTATTAAGGTGTTTGGTAATGCCATTAAGACACAAGATGGAAGAATTTGGAACAAAAGTCGGGTGGTTGTAATTAGATCAAGGAATGTTTCTCAACGTGACTCTGATCCTGATGGTGAAACTTCCTCCATCATCAAACTTCCTACTTCCAGTTCTAACAATTTTTCCGATCCTCGCTTGAGAAGTCAGAGTCTACGCAAACCACCGTCTTATATGAAAGACTATGTTTGACCCACTTTTTGTTTCCTTCATTAGTAATATTAAGTTGTTCTCTCTCTTTCTTTATTTCTTTTCTTTGTACTTTATCAGATTTTTCATTATTTGTAAAGGAGGGAGATGTGTGATGTCTTACTTTACTCATGAGATCTTGCTTCCTCATAGAGTTTGGATTGCTCCTCTGTGATCATTCTTAGAATGGAGAATCCTTTGTGAATACTGTCAGTTATTCCCTGGCTGTTCGTGGATGAGGCGAATAAAGTGAACCTGAGAATCAACCTTCAAGTCTTATCCTTATTTCATGAAAGAATCAACTTTATTACACTTAGTGCTGACGATTAATTGGACACATTTCTTGTGGCCGAGCTTTCACCTGGTTTGAACTTGATCTTGCTCGTGTTCTTAGAAGTCAAGCTTCTGTCTGTTAGGAGAAAAAGTGGTGCGTGTTAAAAATAAAAAGCAAGCATTCATCAGTTGTGCCAAAAAGTGCAGCAAGACAACAGCCTTCCCTGGAAAAAGGGACATTTTTACTTTAGAGTAGACAGCCACAAATTATTACATTGTTTGCTGTTTTTTTAACATTTCTTTATTCCTAGACCAAATATTATATAGTAGTGAGTGGTGTATTCTAACATTCTTAAATGTACTTTGTAGGTGTAACATCTGGTGGCGGGGCCAGCGCAGAGGTGGTGGTGGTGGATGAGGGGAACACTTCTAGGGAGTATGCGGTGCAAGTGCCGAACGACGCCAGTGTGCCTGTGAGGGTTTACACGGTGGTGGCGGGCAGAGGTAAGCTATATATTCCTTACTTATTGAGATTGAAGACTACAGAGTGTGCTAACTGGGGCTCTGGGAGGGGGAGGGGGCGCACCAGCAAGTGCAAGGAGCCTGCGCCCGCTATCTGCACGGGTGTATTATAAATCAACCAGGTAGTAGCCTCCTTTAAATGTACTTCGACTTAGCTGTGTAGTTTTTGGCGAGAAGAATCCCAATCAGATCTGAGATTAACTTGATGGATGGGATGAACGAAAAGCGAAAGAAGGGTGTAAGTAAGTGTGGAAGGACGAGAAATTTAATGATGACTGGCAAAGAAGAATGATATGTGTTTGCTTGGTCCCCGAGGTGGCTGGGAAGGAAAGAATATGGTATGGTACATGACTGGGTGAATGATGAAGCAAGGATGGGTGGAAGGAGAACAGCCTGGATGGGTGAAACCGAAACTGTATGTGTGCATATACTTTGAATGGATGGAGGCCTGGATCATGGTACTATCTGACTCTTAGATAGCATATACTCTTAGATAGCATATGTGTATCTAGAGAGAGTAGACGGTCACTGGATGAACTAAGTGTTACTTTGAAGAGCATGTAATACCGCACCCGCACGTCCGTTCCAGTGTATGAAAGGCAAGGAAAAGAAGTTGTAATTTTGTCCAAATACTACCATGAATAGTAGCAGTAGTTTGTATTGCAACTGCAAGCACAGCATATATTCGGTTCTTACGGTGGACACTCCCTACCTCTCTTAATAACTTTAGTTTAGTAGTAGTAAGTCATTCATGTGTAGGTGTATCACTGTTCACTCAATAATAAGCAAAGCACCTAAAGTCATCCCATATGTAATCAAATACATCCCATGTGAAGTGATAGATAATCAGATTATTTAGCTTCTTCATTTTCCTTTTCAAGTACTCATTTGCACTGTAGGGTGAAAGCTAAATTAATTAAGCAGTAGCCCTTTTAACAGAGTATTCTCAGTGCCACCCGTAATAGAAAAGTAAGAGCTTCACCACCTGCATGTACTGGACCGGTACAGTAACGCAAGTCTGTCTCACTCATCATGGTGTGCGTCTGTTTTTCTCGGGTGCAAGTTCACTGCGCTGGCATTATGCCGGCTTGCATAAGATAACGTACCAATTTTCCTAAACAAGAGAGAAGAAGAAGAATATGACTGGTGTACTGTCATAGTCGACTGTAATGGAAGTCCATAGTGCTCGTAGAATTTGTTCCTTAAACTCCCACTAATGTTAGAGCAAGGATGAAGAAGTGGGAGGTTAGATAGATACTGTCCTCAATAGTTATGCACTGTGCTTTCAATTTGCTACTTGTACTGTGACACAACTTTCTGCTCAATCATTTTGTGTTAATCTTAAGGAGCATTGGTTACAGACTATGTCTTTCTTTCTTCATATAGTTGCTCCTTCCAAATCAAACAGACCATCAAGGAAGGAGCTGGCTCGAATGGCCCGGCAACGGAGGCTGAATGCCACTGTCGCCGAATATCGGCGGCTGGTGGCCCTGGAGGAGGACACGCAGTCTACCGGTACAACATCCACTGGGACAGCTGCATCCTCCACCGGGTCCCCACGGGCTGCCAGCCAGCGCAGTGCTCCAGCGGTACGGAGCCGGGCTACCAAAGCCAACCGCCACCGCTGAGCAGCAAAGACAGCAGCTGCCCCCACAGGAGTCGCAAGGCACGCCAGCACTGCTTATGCCTCAGAGTGTCCTACCTGGAGCAGGAGGTCCTAACGTATAAGACCTTGGTGGAGGGGCTCAGCTCTGACCATGCCACCCTCCGCAAGGAGTATGATGCCCTGGCCGCAAAAGTGAACAGCAGCCTGCCGTAGTGTCCCTTGCCCATTTTTTAGAGACTTTTGGGGGTGGGAATTGGGAGTTGGGTTGTTTTTGGGACTTTTGAAGGACAATCGTTGGGGTTAGGCAGGGTCTTGCGGGAGATTATTTTGTTAGGGCTACAAAAATATACTTTTTGAAACTTTATCTGAGCATACCTGTTTTTTACTGCTTTTGAGTCTGGTGGGTGGGGTTTAACAGAAACTTAAGTCTGTGTCATTTTCTTCCTTTAAGTGTAAATGGCTAAATGTTTTCAACACTAAGTGCCTCTCACAGAGTAAGTGAATTCAAGAGTGCTAGGACTTTAGTAGTACTACCGTCAAACTCTTGTCTCTCCTAATACTCCATTATAATACTACCTCCCACCAAACGCTTATCTTACCTGTAATTTGTGTTTGAAAGTAGGGCTAGGCCCAGGGCTGGCTCCACGGGAAATGGCAATTAAGGTTGGCAATCCTGGGCGGATAAAATGTCCTCCTCATTGCGGTGGTACTAGTGGTGTGACACAGTGGCAGTTGCATGCCTATGGAAAATAAGAAAATGAAACCTGGTTTGTCCTTACTGTAGCATTACAACGGTACGATAGAGAATATAGCAGGTGACAGTACACTAGAACAGTGCCACAATGTAGCCTAACAAATGGTAAAGTATTGAAAGTATAACTAGTACTTGCGTTGAATTTCTTTGACATTTACTACTACTACAAGAAATAGTACTGAAGCTGAGTAAGTCTAGAATATATCCTCGCATTCCTTCACCAGCCTTTTGCTATGACCTTATCCTCCCCAGCAAGTGTGTGGAATTATTGATGTCATTTAGTCACACATCAATCACAACCACACAGCCCGGGGAAGAGGGTTAGGGTTTGGAAAATGGATGGGAATGGGGGTTTCTTTTTGGGTAGGTTTTGTTGAGAGAAGAAAAAAAAGCACAGCATGGACAAACAATAATTGAAGATAAAGAAATCTTTGGGTACAAAGCTAACCATAAATCTTTTAAGTGACATAAAGGAAGTGCATGCACTACTGCATGCAATGTTACTGAAAAGTAAGTAGTACTTTCGACAACCGTGAATGACAGAATGCAACAGTACAGGGCTGCAGCGTTTTCACTTGCCTATCTCTGCACTTCTTACATTAAATTAGGTTTAAAAAATAGCCGAAGTAAAACCTATAGAATGGCTGTAGGGATCAATTTAGAAGCAGAGAGAGATCCAAGAAATGCAGTCACACTCATAGAAGAAAACAATGGATACTGTATCTGTATGTTGTAGTAGTTGTCCTGTTGAATTTGGTAAGTAAGTTGCACGCATCAAACAATTCCTCTTATTAGCGGCACTCCTCCATTCCAGCTGACGCTTCGTCCATCAATGTTGGTGACCAGAAGACACCCTGTCCACTGCCTGCCTGGCGGATGCTGAATTGCGGCTCGCTAATGTGAAGCCTGACTCCATCCTATTTTTCACATTGCACAGACTGAAACCCGGCCTGTAATTATTGACGGAAAAACAGGAAGTGATGTTAGAACACTACTGATAAATAAATATAAGGTATGTACTCTGTGCAGTGCAAAAAGTCACACTTTGAGTTTCCTAATAGACAGTACAATATTTTTGAAAGTGCGTACTCTGTCTGAGTCTCCTTTTGAAGGATAAATAAGTATGGGCAAATTAATTTAGCGGAACTTTCCCCTCAAGCTAGGTGTACTGTAAACTGTGTTTTAGAACAAAATTAGACCTTCCCAGCAGTGCTCCCACCCAGACCCTTACTAAATCCAGTCGCAAAAATGTAGAAGACCCCCAATCAGATCTCAAAAAACAAGGCCTAGTAGAAAACTGGTGACAAAACTTACTTTGAAAGTAAAAGTAGGCCCAAATACCCCCTTACCCACCGTGGATTGTATTCAAAGCACTTGCAAGCAAGCAAAAGTAATACCCAGCATCGCTCCAAGACTCGCAAAACCCCCACCCAAACACATGCAATACAAATACTGCTAACCCTAACGAGCCCTAAGTTAAGAATAGTGGCAAAGGCTTTCTTTAACTATGCCAAATCCCCCCTTTTCCACCATGGATTTTCTTCAAATCACTTGCAACCAAAATTACACATTCCCACGAGTGCTCTAAGACCCCAGAACTCAGTTGCAAAAATGTAGAACACCCCGAAACACATGCAATCCTGATGCTAGGGCTAACCCTAACGAACCCTAAGTTACAAAAAGTGCTAAAAGGCTTTTCCTTATGGATTTTGTCCAAACCACTTCTATCCCGTATTAGACCTTCCCAGCAATGCCCCAAGACCCGCCAACCCACCCGCAAAAAAGCACAACACCCCCAAACAGCCAAAAAGGAAAATCTCATACTTACAATATTTATCGGCCTTCGGTCCAAACGCGCTATGCAGCTAGGTCATATCTCCCGTTTTCCACCACGGATTTCCTGAAAAGCAAATGCAATGAAAATTAGACTGTCCCAGCAGTGCTCCCAGACCCCAAAACTCACCCACAAACACCCGGAACCCCCCCAAAGAGCACCTCATAGGCAAGCAAGTCAGCAAAAACGAAAAAAAATGTTCGCCTCCGATTTGGTCCAAACCACTTTTATCCGGTATTAGAGCTTCCCAGCAATGGCCCCAGAGCCGTCAACCCAGGCGAAAACTAGTAGAAGGCCCCCAAACAGCCAAAAAGCAAAAGTACAAAAATGGGGACTAAGTCATTTTCTTGGCAATTTCCAAAATCACTCCGCGCGCGCTCTGCAGCTAGGCCTTAACTCCCCTCTGCCACCATGGATTTGCTTCAAACCTCTTGCAATCTAAAGTATCCATAGCCAGCTGTGCTCCCAGACCCCGAAACCCACCCACAAACACCAGGAAGCCCCCAAACAGGCCCCCGAAAATGCTACATTGAGCGAAATGTCAGAAATAGCAAAAAAAATTCTGCATGGATTTTGTACAAACCACTTCTATCCAGTATTAGACCTTCCCAGCAATGCCACAAGACCCACCAACCCACCAGCAAAAAAGCGCAACACCCCCAAACAGCCAAAAAGGAAAATCTCATACTTACAATATTTATCGGCCTTCGGTCCAAACGCGCTGTGCAGCTAGGTCATATCTCCCGTTTTCCACCACGGATTTCCTGAAAAGCAAATGCAATGAAAATTAGACTGTCCCAGCAGTGCTCCCAGACCCCAAAACTCACCCACAAACACCCGGAACCCCCCCAAAGAGCACCTCAAAGGCAAGCAAGTCAGCAAAAATGCAAAAAATATTTCGCCTCCGATTTGGTCCAAACCACTTTTATCCGGTATTAGAGCTTCCCAGCAATGGCCCCAGAGCCGTCAACTCACCCGCAAAGAAGTAGAACACCCCCACAAGTGCAGAGTCTTTCTTCATTGGGCGTAATCCAGCCCTCTGCTTTGAGGGAAATAGGAGTCTGGAGGAGGAGGATAGAGGAGCATGTTCTTGTGAACTTGTGAACCTGAGGAATGCAGACTGCGGCACCTTCAAATCAATAAGCAAACAAGTGAAGACAGTTCTGCTGATGGGCTTGTTTTTGTGATTAGGTGATTAAAGTTTGAATTATATTAACTGTGCAAAACAAAGAAAGACAGACACACAGGAATAAAAGTTAATAGGACGAAAGAGAAAGTTATTGATTCATTGTCTCATTTTCAGGGCTCGGTGTCAGGGAATAAGAATAAGGCTTCATCATCATACTCTGCGAATTCAGGCAGGATGAGGTCAGGGTCACCTAACAGAGAAAAAATTCCCTCATCTACGTTGCTGTCCTCCTCGTCTTCAGCCGCCGTGCTTTCTCGTACTTTGTAATCTGGTGGTATGAGGTGCTGATTCATCTTGATCATTGTTAACCTCTCCACATTTTTGGGCGAGAGGTGGCTCCATTTGGAAGTTACAATGCTACCAGCAGCACTGAAAACACGTTCAGAAGACACGCTTGCGAGTGGGCAAGACAAGTAGTTTATAGCCAGGTTGGAGAGCTGTGCCCACAATTCTTTTTTCCCATGCCAATACGCCAATGGGTCAGCATTAACATAGACCTCTGTTGAGTCATTCAGATAGTCCTGCACCATCGACTCAAGGTCCTCCAAGGTTCCTCCACTTTGCTTACTTTTTGCTGTGACCTTTTGAGAACCAAACCCAAGCCGAGTTAGCCAATCCTCTTCTCTATCCAATGTTACTGTTGTGTCTGGTGCAGATGATCTGGTTGCCGGTGTCTTTAACGGCTGAGAGGTCACTTGCGCCACAGCCACAGGTGCAGAAGTGGATTCTTTTGACTGGGGATGGCCTGCTGATGCTGATGTACTGCCTTTTCCTTCAATTTGCTGCTGTTCTCTTTCCAACCTCTTGACTGACAAGGCTAGCCAACTTTTGTACTTTGTAACATTTTCATCATCAAAAGGAAAGAATGCTCGGCCTGCCAGCGCCTTTTTGTAGCGTGGATCCAGAATAGTAGCACAAATGTAATGCTGTTCTAAGTGGATCATTTTAAGACGTTTATCACCACGTAGGCGCTCTAATAATTTCTCCGCCAAAACAAAAGCGTCTTGCTTTTTTCATCTTTTTGAAACATAGAGGACACCGCCTCCAGTTGGTGCTCCAGCATGCGCAACAATGGGATAGCTTTTCCCAAATTACAGTCCTCCTTGCTGACTGCACGCGTGAAGACCTCAAAAGGACGAAGCATGTCTGTCAGGCTTTTAACTAGGTTCCATTGCGCCGCATCTAGCCTCAGGTCCTCCTGAGCTGTACCCAGTGTTAAGAAATAGTGATCGAGTACCGTATACTGCTCATACAGACGCTCAAGCATGTAGAAGGTTGAGTTCCAACGTGTTGCTACCTCCTGGATGAGTGCTTTCACTGGCATTCGACGTTCATGTAGCAGGCTCCTCAGATGCTTCCGGGCCTTAAAAGAATGGCTGAAATGGTTACACATTCTTCGGCAGGTGGCCACTAACTCGCACGCTGGACTGTCTTCATCACTCAAGAATTTTTTAACAACCAGGTTTATACAGTGCGCCAAACACGGCACTCTGAAATATTGACCCAGCTCCATGGCCTTAACTACATTGGCGCCATTATCCGTGGAAACATAACCAATCTGGCATTTTTTTGGGGACAGCCAGTGAAAGACATTTGTGTTAAACTCATTTAAAATGTTTTCTGCTGTGTGACGTTTCTCCAAGCCAAACATGGCTAGTGTTGCATGTTTCCGAGCAGCTTTAAAAACTTGGTCAGGGTCAACACATGTGTTTAGCTTTGCTTTAACCCCTGAAAAAGAGATGCACATGTAATCAGCGCCTGCGCCACTGGTCCACATGTCTGTTGTCAGATGTATAATGTGAACAGCACTCTTCTGCATAGCTGCCCCAATCACCTCCAGCACATCTTCATGTAGTGCTGGAACCGCAACTCTGGCAAAATAGAACCGGCTAGGAACCTTCCATTTAGGGCAGAGCGCTGCCACTAATTCTAGAAAACCAATCCCTTCTACAAAAGAAAAAGGGAGAAGGTCCAGAGCTAGCATTTTAGCCAGCTTAGTGTTATACAGACGCGTCAGTTGCACGAGTTGCAGAGTTGTTTGTGGCCAGACGTGACGTCGCGTGACGTTATGCTGCACACACACACCGCTGCAGGACTTCTTCCTGGCGCTGGTGGTTCTCTTGAGTCTTGTGCACCTAAAAGCAATGGAAGACAGAGGAACATCAGTTCAGTTATACACCCCAAAAAATCGAAAAACACAGAAAAATCAGCCCAATCCCATGCCATCCATGATGTTTAAATTTAAGACACCCCACAGAAAGACTAGGCCCATGCACCACTCACTACCCCTGGTGAAAAGGCCACAACAGCCCAAAAAAACGAAAATCACAGAAAAATCAGCACAATCCCAAGCCATCCAGGCCCTCCATGATATTTAAATTCAAGACACCCCACAGAAAGACTAGGCCCATGCACCACTCACTACCTCTGGGCATAAAGGTTGAAAGCTAGGCAAAATGGTTGCAGACCTAAGAACACTGCCTGCATTCAAAATGGCCCATTGCCTCCCAGCGCATGGCCAGAGCCTGCCTGTAGCAGCACTCAAAATGGCCCCCACCCACATGGCCTGTCCCCATGAACACCCCCAAAAATCGAAAAACACAAAAAAATCAGCACAATCCCATGCCATCCAGGCCCTCCATGATGTTTAAATTCAAGACACCCCACAGAAAGACTAGGCCCAAGCACCACTCTCTACCCCTGGTGAAAAGGCCACAACAACAGCCCAAAAAAATGAAAATCACAGAAAAATCAGCACAATCCCAAGCCCTCCATGATGTTTTAATTCAAGACACCCCACAGAAAGACTAGGCCCATGCACCACTCACTACCGCTGAGCATAAAGGTTGAAAGCTAGGCAAAATGGTTGCAGACCTAAGAACACTATCTGCATTCAAAATTGCCCCCTGCCTCCCAGCACATGGCCAGGGCCTGCCTGTAGCAGCACTCAAAATGGCCCCCACCCACATGGCCTGTTGGCCTGTCCCCATGAACACCCCAAAAAATCGAAAAACACAGAAAAATCAGCACAATCCCATGCCATCCAGGCCCTCCATGATGTTTAAATTCAAGACACCCCACAGAAAGACTAGGCCCATGCACCACTCACTACCCCTGGTGAAAAGGCCACAACAACAGCCAAAAAAAACGAAAATCACAGAAAAATCAGCACAATCCCAAGCCATCCAGGCCCTCCATGATGTTTAAATTCAAGATACCCCACAGAAAGACTAGGCCCATGCACCACTCACTACCCCTGGGCATAAAGGTTGAAAGCTAGGCAAAATGGTTGCAGACCTAAGAACACTGCCTGCATTCAAAATGGCCCCCTGCCTCCCAGCACATGGCCAGGGCCTGCCTGTAGCAGCACTCAAAATGGCCCCCACCCACATGGCCTGTCCCCATGAACACCCCAAAAAATCGAAAATCACAGAAAAATCAGCACAATCCCATGCCATCCAGGCCCTCCATGATGTTTAAATTCGAGACACCCCACAGAAAGATTAGGCCCATGCACCACTCACTACCCCTGGTGAAAAGGCCACAACAACAGCCCAAAAAAACGAAAATCACAGAAAAATCAGCACAATCCCAAGCCCTCCATGATGTTTTAATTCAAGACACCCCACAGAAAGACTAGGCCCATGCACCACTCACTACCCCTGGGCATAAAGGTTGAAAGCTAGGCAAAATGATTGCAGACCTAAGAACACTGCCTGCATTCAAAAAGGCCCCCTGCCTCCCAGCACATGGCCAGGGCCTGCCTGTAGCAGCACTGAAAATGGCCCCCACCCACATGGCCTGTCCCCATGAACACCCCAAAAAATCGAAAAACACAGAAAAATATGCACAATCCCATGCCATCCAGGCCCTACATGATTTTTAAATTCAAGACACCCCACAGAAAGACTAGGCCCATGCACCACTCACTACCCCTGGTGAAAAGGCTACAACAACAGCCCAAAAAAACGAAAATCACAGAAAAATCAGCACAATCCCATGCCATCCATGCCCTCCATGATGTTTAAATTCAAGACAGCCCACAAAAAGACTTGGCCCATGCACCACTCACTACCCCTGGTGAAAAGGCCCCAACAACAGCCCAAAAAACGAAAATCACAGAAAAATCAGCACAATCCCAAGCCATCCAGGCCCTCCATGATGTTTAAATTCAAGACACCCCACAGAAAGACTAGGCCCATGCACCACTCACTACCCCTGGGCATAAAGGTTGAAAGCTAGGCAAAATGGTTGCAGACCTAAGAACACTGCCTGCATTCAAAATGCCCCCCTGCCTCCCAGCACATGGCCAGGGCCTGCCTGTAGCAGCACTCAAAATGGCCCCCACCCACATGGCCTGTCCCCATGAACACCCCAAAAAATCGAAAAACACAGAAAAATCAGCACAATCCCATGCCATCCAGGCCCTCCATGATTTTTAAATTCAAGACACCCCACAGAAAGACTAGGCCCATGCACCACTCACTACCCCTGGTGAAAAGGCTACAACAACAGCCCAAAAAAACGAAAATCACAGAAAAATCAGCACAATCCCATGCCATCCATGCCCTCCATGATGTTTAAATTCAAGACAGCCCACAAAAAGACTAGGCCCATGCACCACTCACTACCCCTGGTGAAAAGGCCCCAACAACAGCCCAAAAATCGAAAATTCCAAAATTGTAGTTGCAGCAACTGTAATGCCCCAAACAAACTTACTTGTGAAATTTCTAATCCAAAAGGGATCCAAAGAAAGTCAAAAAGGCCTCAAATCCAAATATCCAGCAGCAACCACAAAAAGTAATCCTTCCAGGTGAAGAATCTGAATGAAAGTGACCAGCACTTGAAGAAAGCACTGGAAGGAGCCTACTGGACAGGAACAGGAAGTTGGAGTCTGTGGGGCACTTCCTTCCTCCCACCCCCCCCCCTAAAATGGACTCCTTGCAAAAAAAAGTGCAGGCAAATGTCAACCTGAGGAGTTATTCTGATAAAAATCATCATTTCCAGAAGGTTTATGCTGCTTGCTGGTGGGTTTCTTGTGCAGAATTGCAAATTTTGTAATTTCGCGAGTGCAAGATTGTTGCTGCCCGCCGCATCTACGTGTTCGCAATTGCGAACTCCCGCGATACGTGATCATGGCGTACTCGCGTTGACAAACTCTCGCTGTGCAAGGTGGCAAGCCGCGATGATGTAATCGCGGTCGCCAAACTCCCGCGGGATCCTGCAGCAAGATCCAAAATGGCGCAGCACTCGCAAAATCTCGAGAAAAACAACTCGGCAAACGCTGAATGACGGTAAGTGAACGCCGCACGCCGCAAAATTGTATCACCAAGAAAAAAAAATCCGCTGCGTGCGAATTTGTGGATTTTGCGGGAAATTTGCGAATCTCGCGGATTGAGAATTTACCGAAAATCCACAAAATCCGCGAGCGGAACGGATTTTCCGCCCATGCTTAGAGGTCTGCTAAAAAGGGGGGCATGTGGAGTAGGCTTCTGGGCTTCTGAATGTTTGGCTCAGGCATCTGGACAAGCCAAAAGGGATCCTCCTTTATTCTCCTGGCAAGGTCTCAAAAAGTGTGGTGTTGAGTTGTGTGCTTTACAACATTTCCAGGCGGAGGAACATTCCATTAATTACAAACGAAGATTACCTGGGTCATGTTGGAGGCATGCTTTAATAAGATAACAGTGATGTGGAAAAAGGCAAGAACCTCAGGTGTTAACTGATTGAAAAAATATTTGGCTGTTTGTAAGTGTCTACAATGGTTGTGTCTTTAGATAGTCAGGACCCCAAACATATTGTCTTCGCCAATGGTAAATAAAACATGACATTTTTGTTTGTACAATATGGTATGTGTGTGTCATAAAACTTACTCTTGAGGTGATTTGGAGAAGACATATGTGACTCTCATATTGCCAACAAATCAAAATTGCTTCCTGACAATGCATGATGTCAAGTTCACCTATTTATGATGCCTGTGCAAACTGTTGGTGCTGTCAATATATTTCATGACAAAGCTAGTCTTATATTCATGATCTTCTCTTTCATTCATAAGTCATGTCATCCTGTCATCTACTGGGGCACTAGCACATCACTGGTAGAAACTTCCGGATTTTGTCAAGATGAAATCTGTGTAGAGACCTGCAGTACAAGTTGGCAGCCCATTGCTGGAATGCTGATGCTCCTGTCATCTCTCCATCATGGAATGATGCAAATGTACATGAGGTTGTGTCTTGTGTGGTGTGTGTCTCAATGCCTATATCTCCAATTAGATAATATCATCCCAACCGTATACAGTGAAATTTGTTGTATCTTATGCCTGAAACTGATCCTAATGTCCTTGGACAAAATATGAGCCACCAAATGTGTTTTTGGAGGCTACAAGTGGGCTCCTTAAGTATGTAGGGGATAATGTGACACCTATACATAACACTGACTTACTAGCATCACAATGGTGTTATTTATTACATAACAATCATTTGGACATTCACAATAATAGCTGAACAGGGCTCATAACTGTTCCAAATTCATATCTGTACTACCTAAAGGTTTGTCTTTTCTGCATAGTATGTGCATTGTATTCCCCAGCCTTGCAGCATGTAAATAAAATTTGCCATGCGGGAGCTGTAGTTAACTGCTTCTTTATTCCTCAGCATTCGTTCACACACTGCACATTCTCTCATACTCAAAATTAACCACACCTTAACACCTCCCACATAAGATGTAGTTCTTGTATAAAGTCCACCCCAGAACCATGAGGGTCCTAGTGCATTTCTTAAATAAAAAGTGGGGAAAATCACTGTTCAATCAATCGGCAAGGTATTTGCATGTATCAGCCATACCGGGTGAGCCGAGATGATCAAGGTCCACCCTGAACGGATAGCGAAGCGGTGACATAGAATCTGGCGCTTAAACCAGACATGCTGGCTGAGCTGCTTCCTGTATGGTTTTAGGACTCGACAAGTGTCACAGTAGGTCTCTGAAGTGTTATGTGTCCTGAGTGATGCATTGTCCAGGACGGCATGTGGTCACTATTGATCCTTTGCATGCCACGACCTGTAGGGGCTCAGTGGCAAAAGGAGTGTCCATTTTTTGTCTTCGTTTCTGTTGAACCAGTTTGCATTCTCCTTTGTCAAAGACTGTCTCCTGGGTATGGTGATGTTGATCTGCATATGAGTGAGGAGTTAATCAATAGGCCCAGAGGGTCTAGCACATGGATTGTTTCAAATCAATTCCATCCATGGGTGCTCATTGAATGGCTTTTTTTAAGGGTGCCCATGAAGCGTTCAACTCCACCATTGGGTTGGGGCCATAGGGGTGTACTCTTTTGGTGTTTGACGCTGAGTCAGACAAGAACGTTTTTGAATTCTTTGCTGTTAAAGGGCAGGCCATTATCAGAGATAAGAGTTTTGGGAATGCCCCTCTGTGTAAAGATGTCATTAAGTCATTCTATGACTTTGTCATGGGTTGTGGAAGACAGATCTTCCACCAAAGGAAAACATGAATATTTATCTATGACTACCATGAGATGGTATCCATTTCATAAAGGCCCAAAAGAGTCAATGCCAACCCTCTCCCATAAATGAGCACGAAGGTTAGACATTTTCACTGGGTGCTGCATCACTTTGGGGGACAAACAATTGCAAATTGGACAAGTCTTAACTTCCTCGATTTGCTCATCTAGTCAAGGGAATCACGCTCGATCTCTTAGGTCTCTCTTGGTGGCTACGATACTACAGTGCCCTTCATGGGCCAGCTCGATTACTCATTGTCTTAAGCTTCTGTGTATGTCAATTCTCGAACCTCGTTGTATGATGCCTTCTTCAGTGACTGCTAGCTCATTCTGTACATTTTTGAACTTTTGGAACTCAACAACATTGAGAGGGGTCCAGGTTCATCTCCTCCACGTTTGCATGGCAATAAGTTCTTTGATTATGGTCATGCCTTCAATTGTATTGGAGGCAGCTATAATTTGTTTCACAGTCAGAGCCTATGGCGTGCTGAATCTCACAATGAAGTTCAGATAGGCTCCAGCTGTCCTCAATGTCGAACAGTGACGAGACAGTGGCACTCGTGAAACGTAATCTGCTGGGTTTTGATCTTTCGCAGGTTTGTGCACAATCTCATAGTTGTGCTCTTTCTTGCAGTCTTAACCCCCACCTCTCAATGTGAGGGGGCATCTCGTCCTTTGGTTTCTGAAAATTGTAAGCAACACTTGGTGGTTCTTGATGACAGTAAATCGTTTTCCATACAGGAATACATGAAAATGTTTGCAGGCCCACACCGCAACCAGACTCTCCTTCTCCGGCTGAGAGTAGGCATGTTCTGTTTCAGACAACCTTCTACTGGTATAGTCTAAAATATGTCTTTGAGTATTTGGATGGCCATTGTGTTGAGCAAGTATTGCTTCTAGCCTTCCAGAGCTTGCATCAAATGTTAGTTTGGTGTGTAACTTGGGGTCAAAGTAGGCCATTTCATGTTTAATGTCTGAAACTCTGGTTGCGTTCTGGAGACCACTGAAAAGGTACATTTCTCTTTGTCAAGTCTGTCAATGGGGCCCTTACTTTAGCAAAGTTGCGAATGTATCTCGAACAATAACTGGCCATGCCTAGAAAGGATCATCGCATGGTAACCTCTGGGGTGGGCGAGTGGACGACAGTGCTTGCACCTTATCGGGGTCTGGAGTCATTCATTCAGCAGAGAATATGTGCCCAAAGAACTTGTGTTTGGTTTTGTGCAACTCACACTTTGCAGCGTTCAGAGTGAAGCCTGCATCAGCAATTAAGTGGCACATTTGGGTAAGCGCTTTGTCATGTTCTTTCTGTGTCTTCCCGAAAACCAGTATGACATCCATGTAATTGAAAGTATGTATAACTGGTTGGATTACTCAGTGAATAACATCCTGAAATATCTCAGCAGCCGAAGATTCTCCAAAACTCAGTCTCTTATAGTTGAACTAACCTGCATGATTCTAAAAGGTTGTAAGGAACGGCAATTCTCCTCCAGTTCGAGTTCATGGTAGCCTTTATTGAGAAACTATTTTGGCTCCGTTCAATTGCACAATCATGTCCGCTAATTGTGAACCATAGTGTCTTCATCTTTCAATGGCTTTGTTTGCCTGGTGCATATCAACACAAATGTGCACCACTCTGCTACTGTCCTATTTCGGTACTACTAGTATAGGCGAAACCTAAGGTATGGGGCCTGTGGAGTGTTCAATGATGTCATGTTTTAAGAGTGCTTCCTACTCTTTTTCAACAGCTTCTTGTAGATGAAAAGCAACCATTTACCCTGTTGAGCAAAAGGGTGAATATCTTCGTTGATATTAAGCTGTTCTTTCATTTTCTTGAGTTTTCCCGGCCCACAGAACAACGTCTGGGATCGACTCATGATCTCAGACTGAGCACAGAGGTCGTAGTTGAGGGATATCAATCCCATGTCAGCAGTGGATGCAAAACTGAGTAAACAGGCACTAACTGAAGACCCTTGTAGAACATGAATGGTGGCTTGCGTCAAAGTCTTCATGTTGCTTTGTCGCAGTGAATTACCTTTGGCTTTACAAAGGCTTAAAAGTGGCCCAAGTATTCACCTTTGTGCCTAGCAGAGTGAGATGAGGCACAGGGTATAGGCTGTTAAACCTTTCCGCTAGCATTGTATAATTGACGCACCACTATCTATGATGAAAGTTATTGGGTGATGTTTCACTTTCAGTGTGAATTTGGCAGTTTGTCTGGTGAGCTTTCTTTGAACTGTGATCTTCTAAACAGGTAGCTAATCCCATATGCGCATGCCATTATTTGATAGATATCAGCACGTGCCCATCTCCTTCGGTGGTACTCAGTAGTGACATAAAGAACCTTTGTATGATTAACTTGAAGACCATTGATCTTGCCTTTCATAACTGGTGTTGCTTTTTGGTTTTTGGGGCGTGGTGAGAGTGCTTCTGGAATGTTCTTGCATCCATCTTTTCTTTCCGTCATGACACACTTGTTCTTTTGCTGGGCACACAGTTATGAAATTATTCATTTTTCCCTAACTTTTGCAGTCTTACCCGATGGCTGGGCATTCACTTTAATGGGAAAATGAAAATCCACATCGGAAGCATAACTTTGATTTCCCTGAAGATATCGACTTACGTTCATCTTGCTTTTGCTTGTACTTGTTCCCAATGGTCGAAATGCAGATTCATTGAGTGCTGTTCCTGCTTCCACGGCATCAGCTTGTTGGTTTGCTTGTTCTTTTGCTGTTGCAGCCATCAGCATTTTCTCTTTACTGTGTTTCTCTCAGCATGCACCTTCTAAACTAATCTGAAAGGCAGCCATCAATGATTCTGGGTTGCATGGCTTCTTCGTAGGTGAAGTCACGAAATTGACAGTGCTTAATTAATCTGTCAAGTCTTTCAAGAAACTCACCCAGTGTTTCACTAACTTGTTGTCATGCTTGGTTGAAAACATCTCTTTTATAGTCAATATTCTTCATCAGATTGTACTTGGCTTCCAATGCTTCTTATACCTTTTGGTACAATTTCACATCAGTCTGTGAGATTTTATTTAACACTTCTTCCCCTCCATCGCCTACAAGGTTTTTAAAATATTTAATGATCTTCTTGTCATCTTCATCTAGCACATTGATGAAATCCTTGAATGTTTCGAACCATGCAGCCCACCTGGCATAAAGATTCTGCTTCTTAGAAGGCGGTGGTGGCTTCAGGAACATGGCTGCATTGTATTTCATGCTCCGTTCTGCTTCCATTGAGAACACGTGTTGTTCAGACATCTTCACTCACCGACAGCTTCTGCAAGCACTGTCCTGGTGCTTGGGTCATCAAACCTGATCAGAGTACGTAGAATGCTTCACTTGTCTTTTGTGGTGGGCAAATTCGGTTTCTTAAAGCTGGCTTTCGCTTACATTATCTGTCTTCTTTTTTTGAGTAATTGCTAAGTCTTCAAGGTGCAGTGCTGCTTTTCCATTGCTCTCTTCCCTGGCATTTTTTTTTTGCAGGTGTCATGGATATGCTCCTCTTTAGGGCCTTCACCTTCTTCTTTGACTATGTATGGCCGGGAGCAGGGCTTTGACTCCACATATACTAGTCGCAGACTGTTTGGCATCAGTTTGCGGCACATGTGTGGCACTCACAAGCAGCTTGCTGTACCATTGCAAACTCTAAGGAAGAGCAGCCTTGTTTTCTTCACCAGATGTAGCGTCTTTCCCAGCCGTGAAGCATGCAAATAAAATACGACACACAGTAGCTGTAGTTAACAGCTTCTTTATTCTTCAGCATACATTCATACACTGCACATTCTATCATGCTTAATATTAACCACACCTTAACACCTCACTAAATATGAAGCAGTTTCTGTATAAAGTCCGCCCTAGAACCACGAGAGTCCTAGTGCGTATAGCATTAAAATGGTACAGTATGCATTTACACAAATGTCTGCACACGCTGTTGACATGTACTTCTTCCTTGCTGGGGTGTGTGATGTGTAGATTGTTTGCATTAAAGTATATTCATGACCCAATACATTTGTTGTATGTTGAAGTCATCTGCTAGTATGACTGTTACTTCATGTGCTCAAGAAATGTGTAGAGCCAGTCTACACAACTGGATTGACAGTGGTGTGAACCGTGATGTAAAGTCTTTACAGTTTGGTCCAAAACATTGTTATTGCATCTTGAGACCATGGGGAAGGCGCACACACACATTAGTTGTCTCACCAATTTTTTATATACAGAATAATATGTACATTTGGTCACATTGTTCCCCTTTGAAGATTCACAACAAATGTGTTGATTTGGATGTTAGATAAGACCAGTTGTGTGGCATAGGGTTGCAGACAACAACCCATGACCGTCAGGTGGATATGGTGAATTGTCCAGAGGTTCACACTAGGACATCATTTTTGGGTGTCTTGGTGGTAGGTTGATGGGTAAGCAGAATGTTCCCAGTTAAGAACTACTGGATCGGCCTTAGTGGGAACAAGTAGGTTGGTGATAATAGCTTCCATGGGTTTCAGTGTCACCTAGCCAGAGATGTTGCAGTGGAAGAGATGCGGTACAAAAGGGGGTGGTGATGGACGGAGCATCTGAATCAATCAAACACTCACACCCAGTCAAAAGATCTAGGTTTAATCCATCACCGTTCTTTAGCCCACTCTGCCACCCCAGTTCAGACATGGCTATATGCAAATCAGTCTGACACTGTGCCTCATGGGAACAGTCCATCCCGAACTGCCAAGCCATGTCTTCCCTGGACCGGAAACAAGCTTCCGAGGACCGGTTTCTGGCATTCCAGCCATCTTCAGCCCGGCTTGCTTGAATCCAGTGGCAAAGTGAGCAAGGGACTCACGTCTGAGCATACCCTGCCACACTTATGGCGGCCAAAAGCGGTACAAAAGGGAGTGGTGATGGACGGAGCATCTGAATCAATCAAACACTCACACCCAGTCAAAAGATCTAGGTTTAATCCATCACCGTTCTTTAGCCCACTCTGCCACCCCAGTTCAGACATGGCTATATGCAAATCAGTCTGACCCTGTGCCTCATGAGAACAGTCCAGCCCGAACTGCCAAGCCATGTCTTCCCTGGACTGGAAACAAGCTTCCGAGGACCGGTTTCTGGCATTCCAGCCGTCTTCAGCCCGGCTTGCTTGAATCCAGTGGCAAAGTGAGCAAGGGACTCACGTCTGAGCTGCCCTGCCACACTTATGGCGGCCAAAAGCGGTACAAAGGGGGTGGTGTTCTGCATTCTGTCCATCACCTTTTATTTTTGCATTTGGCACCCCGAGTGGGATGGGTATGCTCAGACGTGAGTCCAGTGCTCTCCATGCCACTGGAATCAAGCTATCCAGGCTGATGAGGGCCCGAAACCCGTCACTGGATGCTTGTTTCCAGTCCAGGGAGGACCTGGCTTGGCAGTTCGGGCTGGACTGTTCCCATGGGGCACAGGGTCAAGACTGATTTGCATATGGCTGGATTCAAACTGGAAAGGCATGGTGAGCAAAAAAACGATGGATTTAGGCCCAGATCTCTGTACTGGGGTGAATGTATGACATTGTTCTGCATTCTGTCCATCACCTTTTATTTTTGCATTTGTCACCCCGAGTGGGACGGGTATGCTCAGACGTGAGTCCCGTGCTCTCCATGCCACTGGAATCAAGCTATCCAGGCTGATGAGGGCTGAAAGCCCGAAACCGGTCCTTGGATGCTTGTTTCCAGTCCAGGGAGGACCTGGCTTGGCAGTTCGTGCTGGACTGTTCCCATGGGGCACAGGGTCAAGACTGATTTGCATATGGCTGGGTTCAAACTGGAAAGGCATGGTGAGCAAAAAAACGATGGATTTAGGCCCAGATCTCTGTACTGGGGTGATTGTATGACATTGTTCTGCATTCTGTCCATCACCTTTTATTTTTGCATTTGTCACCCCGAGTGGGACGGGTATGCTCAGACGTG
This sequence comes from Lissotriton vulgaris, assembly GCF_964263255.1. Taxonomy (NCBI): domain Eukaryota; kingdom Metazoa; phylum Chordata; class Amphibia; order Caudata; family Salamandridae; genus Lissotriton; species Lissotriton vulgaris. Next base: position 638,940,366 of record NC_141691.1, read on the forward strand.
AGTCTCGTGCTCTCCATGCCACTGGAATCAAGCTATCCAGGCTGATGAGGGCTGAAAGCCCGAAACCGGTCCTTGGATGCTTGTTTCCAGTCCAGGGAGGACCTGGCTTGGCAGTTCGGGCTGGACTGTTCCCATGGGGCACAGGGTCAAGACTGATTTGCATATGGCTGGGTTCAAACTGGAAAGGCATAGTGAGCAAAAAAACGATGGATTTAGGCCCAGATCTCTGTACTGGGGTGAATGTATGACATTGTTCTGCATTCTGTCCATCACCTTTTATTTTTGCAGTGGTAGAGATAGCAGCAGATGCTGACCACATAAATCTGTTGTTGAATCTAATACTGCTGCAGACAGTGAACGGAGGGAATTCAACAACATCCGAGAATTTAGGGTTCACACACTCAAGTGATGTTCCAGACATTTTTTGGGGCCCTTGGGAGCTGAAGTACCTGACCAGGTGAACCTCCTGCCGCATAGATGCACACCTTCAAGTCTTGTCTCATGCTAGTCACACTGCTGACCACATCCTCAAGTTCTCTCCCAAACCAAGTCTTGCCCCAGCAATTTCCAAACCACCCAGTGACCATAACATTGTGGCAACAGTTGTTGATTATCCTGGTTGCAAGCAGATGTTGTGGCTGTGGCTTTTACAAGAATCAGGATATGGGTAACCACAGTTGTTTGTAGTACAGTGCCACAGGATGCTTTTGTGGGCACTGATGCTAGTGATTAAAGTAGGACACTACTGGGTTGCCGATATCTAGTGGCCTTAAGGAGAGGGAATGGTTGTGTGCACTGGCCAGCCAATGTGGATTGGCCAGGCTGGTCACTGAGTTATTCATTGTTGGCAGGAGTATTGTTGTTTCAACAAAGACTTTGTTGTCTCCTCAGACCAAGTTGACAACGTTGTAGACCAAGATGGCTGGTATCTTTCCTTGTCACCTAGAAAAGATGGAAACAAATGCATAATGGTGTGATATTATGTCATGCGAGTTGTTGGTATATATGTTTCAATGGTATTCTAAAAGCAGGGCTACTGGAATTATGTGGCAGGGGAGGGCCAAATTATGCAGCAGGGTTGACTAAATTATTTGGCAGGAAAGGGAAAACTATGCAGCGTAATGTGGCACAATTTGTGTTAGTATTACTTCATGATTTTGTCATTTTTACACTTGTTAACACCCCTTGCATCTCACTGGTATCAGTTTAACACGTAAATATAGCAATAAGCCACAGAATGGTAACATTCAACCTTTGCAAAGGGCCTTACACTGTGCAGCGACACATGTCGCTGCATTTTAGTAACTTTTGAACTAGAAACTATATTTTTTATTAAAATGCGGCAAATCTATAATGATAAAAAACATGCTATGGACGAACAATCGCATAATTCCCGTGGCCCTGGCTAGCAGACATTGGTGCTTTATTTGACTTTTTAGGCTAAGAGAAGTCTCAGCCTACAATCGAATGAAGGGACTTTGGCCTGATATTTTGGGGAAATTACATAACTGAAATATCCTGAGGGAGACAATTGCTACAGAGTGAACCCCCATGACTTGATGTCCTCCATTTCAATGTCCCTTTGGTCTCTGTTGAAGGACATGCAGCTGGTGGAAGTAGGTATTCACTGCCAAATAGTTTCAGAGTTATTTTATCCTTCAAAGTCTAACTGAAACCTTTGAAATCATGCTGACTTTCCTCAACTATATAAATAGGTAGATAGGATGAACTAATTCAGAGTTTTTGACTTATACTTCTAATGGGTTTATCCTTGATCCTATGGCTTTTCATCTGACAAATGCCATTTAAAGAGTCTTGTTTGTAGTATTAAACATGGTAGCTGTGGTATGTTGTTCTACTTCTGTTTGATGACCTTGGTGTGTACTTTGTTTTCGGAAGTATATGGTGGTTTCTTGGTTTGGCATCTTCTACTTATGTGTTTGGGGAGCCAATTTTTTGGTTAAAGACAGGTAAGTTTCTTCTTATCCTTGTTTTTAACCTATTGTTGTTGGGGATACTGTGCCATAGATGCAGTATTACGTGTTGCATGGCCATAGCCAAGTAATCATTTCCTATATGAGCTATATCTTTTAAGTTTGGATTCTGCTTGTTTTGTTTGAGCGATCACATTTCATAAACATCACAGCTTGTTGTGTCACCCACACACTCTTGCATTGTAATTTCCATTGAAAAGGTCAATATTGACAACTTTTAGGATTACATATTCTATTCTGTCCATCCCTAAGATAATGGGATTTACATTTTGCACCTGAAACACCTATCATTGTGTGAATGGCCTTCTGCTCCCAAGCAGAATATCCCCAGAAACCAGTATGTCCTCTGGCTCCAAATGTCTAGGTACCTGTGTGAATGGGCCCCACCTTAATTTTCAACTCATACCTTTTTTTCTGATGAAGTATTGAGATGTTCTGGATGCTGCATGTGTCCTCATAACAATCTATAGTTACCATCAACAACTCAAGTGAGGAGATACCCCCATTCACTTAGATCTATACCTCTATTCTGAATTTAAAGTAGATGTGCGATAGACATGGGATTTCATTTGAAATCAGTGGAGCACTTTCACCCTCCATCCGAGTCACTGTTATGACGTAAGACCATGTGTGCCACTGTAGTGCGCTACTGCCTATTCATTATCTGGCACTTTACTACCTCCTCAAGTTTAGTATGTGCTACATGATTATGATTGGAATGGGCCCACCTTATGGTGGGTTGAGGAACTTGATATATGTTGAAATATGTTGTCTTAACATAGGACATGGTGTGAGTTGTACTACAATTCTGATAGCACATCTGTTTCAATGGATTTTAGTGGGAGTTGTGGTTAGGAGAATAGGTTTCCTGATTGAGGAAAGAGTGCATTGTCATTACATAAATATTACCCCTTTGTTTGGCATTTCAAGGATTACAACGGTATGGGATAATATTAACACTGAGTTCGTTTTCTGGGTTTACAAAAATGAGTCCACGCTGTGCAAGTAGGAACTAGCGAACACCCACATGGGATATGGTTGCTCTTTAAGGAGCAATAGATGCCATAAGGTAATAATAATACATATTGGAAATACAAATTATAACCATGTCCATGCATGTCTAAGGCTTATCATAGAATGTAAAAACAACATCAATTGCGGAGAAGTGGGGAGGTGAGGGTGACAAGGAAGGACAATCACTATGCCAATGGCAGCTCCAGGACCTGCACACCCCCAGTCCAATCAGGTTTCGGTTCAATATTGCTGGCAGAACTCTACCCCAAAGTCTCCCCTTCCTCAGAGTCAACCTCTTCCCCAGCCCCAGGGGATTCCCATTCATCAACCACTTCTCTCCAGAGCAGTTCAATAGTTATATAATGGACACCCCTTTCTTCCTCCCTCTGAAGCGCCCTTTCCTCAGCCTGTGCCCATTGTGTGATATCAGACACCCATATTTCCACATTAGGTCCCCTGGGTGATTTCCAGGCCATGAGCACTCTTCCCTTGGCCAGAGCCAGGGCCAAGTCTGCAAATCTGTTGCCCAACTTCTTGGGCCCGACCTGTGAAAGAGGCCAAGCAAACAAACAGCAGGTGTATTGATACATATTAGCAAGTGACTTAGAAAGGGCCCTACTAAGATGCAAAATTACCTTCCCCCAGAACCCTGAAAGTCCCAGGCAACCCCAAGTCATGTGCCCAAAGTCAGTGTCCAGTGTCGAGCAGCGAGGGCAACATCTAGACTCTCCCTAATAGATGGTCTGAATCCTATGAGGAGTAAGGTATGTCATATGAGTGTAATTAAATTGGTTGTATTTAAGACGTGTTACTGCGAGAGAGTTTCTGTTGATATGCAAATCATATTTCCACCAGTCTTGAGTCAGGTTCAGACTGTTTCTTCTCAAAAAGTTGATGGATAAAGGTGACGGATATCCTCAAGAAACCTCCCTACGTCCAGCACGTTTTAGTATCTATGTGCGCCCACTGACAGACTTGGTGGAAGGTTGTGGTTTCACTTTATTTTCTTATACAGATGACAAATGACACACAAATCATCTTCTCCTTGTCATCTGCACAGGACCACAACTTTGAAGCCTTGAACTCCTGTTTGATTAAGGTGTCAGAATGGATGAACTACTACTCATTAAAAATGAATGAAGCTGGGGGGGGGCGATCAGGAAAGGCCACGTAAAATGTGAGCTCCGCCGCCCGTAAGCCCCAAAGACTATCCTGATTGCGTATCCGTCAGTCCAACACCTATTTCCTTGCATAGGAAAGGGCGCGGAAGTCGGATTGCCTGCTCCGGTGTTGACGACCCCTTGCATCGGGGAGCAGCGGCCATTGGCAGGTGCGGGCCTAGACGGGGCCTCGAGGCCGGGGCCCACAGTGATCGCGCTGACCCAGCTGGTGTGACTTCCGGCCCGCCGCGATCGCAGAACTGCGGCCGCTCCGGCTGTCTACCCACCGTCGCACCGGTTGCCCGGATCGGGGCTGTGTGCTGTGGCGGGGGGACGGCCAGTGGAAAGGAGCTGCGGTGGCGACGATATCAGCCCAGAGACGGCGACCGCCATTACGGGCGCGATTTCCTGCACTCGGGCCGCGAGCCCGAGAAGGACAGGCAAGTGCAACTTCGGACCCCGATTTCCTCCCCCCTTGGTATCGGCGCAGACACATGGAACAATATAGAACATCGACCCGAACTTACACCCTGCCCTGAGGCTTGTAAAAAAACATGCGCCACAACTGAGAAGTGAGAGGGTGAAACTTGCCTTCTCACGTTGGTGTCTTTTGGTGCACTCTAAAGAGATCGGAGTGCTGGACCTCGAAAGGGTGACAACGTTGGCTTGATTAAACTGTTGGGTGGGAACCTCCCCCCTCCCCCTCTCCCCTGTGCTTGCTTGTCTGCGCTGCCAGGGGCGGTTGTTTTAGCCTTGGACTCGCTGGTAACTACCTGGTGGGGAGCTGTGGCATGTAACGATCTGGGGACGGGGAACTGGATGTGAGCCCCGAGACGACCAGCTTACTACTAGGGGGGTCTGAACCCACTGGCACTGCATCGAGAGAGGTCCTTGCTGGATGGGGGAACAATAAAGAGCACTGTAGAGGTGATGTCTCACGCCGGTGTGGAGCATTGAGGACGGATTCACTGACATTTGCCCTCTGAAATCCTCCGGAGTTCGTGACCGGGTTATTGGCCCTGTGCTTGGCGCGCTGCACACGTGGAGTCTACTGGGCAAGCCCTGTCTGTTTTCCCCTAGCTTAAGCCTTCTGTGGACGGTAGAATGGACCACGGAAAAAGCCCTGGTGCCAAGAACTCAAAGGCGGTTCAAGCTAATAAGATTGATCGGTATCTAAAGAGATGCTGCAGGGTAGATTATCTGAGGAGACGATGAAGGGGAACCCGAGTGAGGAGGAGCCAGAGCTTTCCCTGAAAAATGTCATGGAAGCTATTACAGGGGTAAAAACCTCACTAGAACATAAAATGGATTCCATGGCCATAGACATTAATCTTATTAGGGCCGATATGGGGAAACTTAATGAGAAAGTGAAGCAAGTGGAACTAACTGCTGCCAGCTTGGTGGAGGACGCCTCGCAGTTACAAAAAGAAGTTCGAGAGTTGCAGGCCTGCCGTAACTCAGTTGACCTTAAACTGGATGATTACAAGGACCGCCTCTGCCGTAACAACCTCAGCATCTTGGGTGTGCTGGAAAGGTCACAGGGCCCCTGACCTATTTGTAGAAGACCTCGTCCTCAAGCACCTAAAACCAAAGGGCCTCAGTAAGTTTTTCATGATATAACGGGCTCACAGGGTCCGGGGCGGCCATCCCAGACCGGGCGCTCCCCCTCGGCCTATGCTGGCCCGAGTCCTCAACTACCGCAACAGAGATGTGATCCTCCAGAGCTCGAGAGCCAATACCCCGATCAGGTATGAGAATGCTCCTATCTCCCTGTTCCCAGACTTCACACAAAGAGTGCAAAAGCAGGGAAGATCCTTTATGGCGGTGAAGCGAGACTTAAGGGAAAGGGGCCAGAAATACTGGATGTTGTTCCCGGCCCATCCCAGAGTCATAGTAGAAGGCCGAGCATGGTTCTTAGATCAACCGGAGGCGGTGGTGGAGTGGCTCGAATATCAGGGATCTCGAGCCCCAACGAACCGAGGTGGTGATGATAATGCGGACAGTCAGCCTCCCTGAAGCTGAGACCTGTTGAACACTAAACCAGCCCACAATGGGGACATTGGTTGGTGGGAGGACGGGGATGATGAGACACTGGGGCTAGGGTGATAGGGGTGCAAGGTGTTTGATGGTTTGCTAATTCCATATTCATAACATCAACAATTGCATGACCTGTTACCCCCTGAGTTTTGTTCTTTCTTTGAATTATTTGGGGCGACATGCACTCTGCATCTTTCAGTGGGCAGTTTGGAGCCCAGTGGGCAGGGCAGCGGGGTTGGGGGGTTTTGGGAGGGGATGTTTGTTTCACCTGTTGGGTGGTTTGTTGGTTGCATCTGCACAGTACTTTGGTCCAATAGACGAAAGGCAGGGATTTGCCGGCTGTATCGGGTAGACGATGGGAGGTAGGGAAGTAAAGGTATTGAGTTGGAACTGTGAAACCTGGGCCGATAATCGTGAACATTACCTGCACCGTCCGCCCGATGGTCCTTTTTGCGCACACATAGGCCACAGCCAATTTTATCGACCACGACCATTTTGTGTTCTGTTGTTCACCCCTGTTTCATCTACACTTCCACAAGTATCGGTATAACCTTCTGACCGACTTGGTATGTGTGCTAAGGGCCATAAACCTAGCGGACATGCCCACGTTTGATGTTAGATTAAGAACGACATTCTATTACCGCCGCAAACCTCTGCATTCATTGTTCCTCCCCATCCCTGTGTATGTAACCAAAGATTGTAGATACCAAAAGGTCCCGCACTAACCTGGTTTATTGCTCCCCAAAGAATGCACCTCCCGATGGGCAATGGAACTTGTTTTCCTATCAACAGTAAAGGATGTTAAACCCCGACCAGTCTCACATGCTTCCGACCCTAAAGCAAAGGCCAGCTGCCTGATAAACATCATATGTCCGACTGTTTATGATTGGGAGGGTAAGATCCAACTTGTCCAAAATGTATGGCATCTTGTCCGGGGCGGGATGCCAAGCTTACATGACACCGCTCATAATGATTGTTTCATCGAAACACTGTATAAAAGTAGCCTGTTGAAGAATTGAAGTTAGAACACCTCCCTGAGAGACATCCCGGTGTCTGCGGTATACATGCTCTCCTCTAGAGTAAATAAACCTCGTTCTTACCTTCCAGTTTCCAGAGCCTGCCTCGTTATTTTAATATAATCGGAAGTGAATTAAAGGTGATAAACCAAGCAGCTTCGGGGTCTCAAAGGGGGCTGCTTTTCATCAATTGCCGTCCCAAACGTGGGGTCCATCAGCGACTCGCCGGTCCAAGTAGGAGAGGTCCCAACGACGGAGTGAACAACTAACTGAATGGGGTTAACCTGCCTTGAGAAGACCCTCGTCTGGCTGCTGATCAACCTGAACTTCACCAGTTCTGAGCGGACCTCTCTCTCGAGTGATGTGCGGTCCTGACTGGGACCCTAAAGGATTGCCGTATCGATATCAGAGTGAGAGGACAAGCAGGCGCTGGAAGAGGAAGACGAAGAACTGTCCACACGGTCCGGGTAAGGTCATGAAATACGACAAAATTGATTGTCTGATTGTATTGAAATTGTTTGGCCGAATACTAATATTCCGTTCTTGAAGTTATTGGTAGTAATTGAGACATTCCCTGCTTGCAAACAATGTAGAATAGGAATATTTCCCTCTTTGCAGGCAGCGAAGGACAGGTAGTGCGGTCCTTTGTACACAACCTATTGAGATATTTATATGGACCGCTTGTACATCATGCCTGTCTTCTCATAATTGTTTGATTGGTTTGGACCGGACCGTTTGTTAGAGGTCAGTCACCCAGCACCGCCGGAGGGCACCCCTAACAAGGACATGTATGTTAAACATGGAGTAGCCATTGTTGCTTATAGCTGTGGCACAAATACTCTAGGAAGGACCGGGTAAATCAGTGGCCACTGACGGGATCTTTTGATCTCGCTGAAATCGAAATATTAGAAATAGCGCTCCACAGAAAGAAAGCAACGCCAGCAATGCTTGATAGCTTTGGCCTTTGGCGAAAAGAAGCAAATCAACTAAAGAAAAAAGATATAGCCAGGCAGGATAAAGAGATCTGAAAGTCTGCTTACCAGGCCTGTAAAAGGTTGGAAGGTGAAATAAAAAGAAAGGGAAATCAATAAAAATGAACAAGAATCAAAAATATCAGGCCAGTACCATGTTAGAATGCCTTCAACTCATTACCCCGAGTTACCGGCTAAACAGAGAATAAATGATGACCTTTTGTTAGGCCCCCAATCATCAACATGCCACCTCCTTATGCCCCTACTCATCCCGTAGTACAACGCCAAGAACAGCAAGGTACCAACGGAGGCGCCACAAACGTTTCCGCTCTCGCTGAGCCACTTGCACCAAGTACCTCATCGACAAACGCATTAGTATAAATAGGACCAATAGAAAAAGAATCACCCAGGGTCCCACGATGAAGTGCGCACGAGCGGGAAAACATTGATAAGATAGTCAAAACCCTTGTGGAGAGAAGAGAAATGGAAGAGTATGTGACCGACATATGCAATTCATATGTTGAGAATCACAAACGATTCTTCATTGTGCGCTTCTGTTACTACGCACTTACTGCATATGAAGAGAAATATTAGGATGTATGGCCCAGGAGACTAATGGCTCTTTACAGAAAAGTTAACATCGGAGACGAAAACGGCAACGATGTGACAGAACACTTTTCGTCCACGTTAGAAGTATTCCGCCACCTTATAGAACAAGGGCGGATAGACACAGACAGGACATCGAAGCTAGTAAAACCCCCAGTAGAGAAGCCAGATAATATGATGCTGATAAAGGAAGCCGCTCCGTATTGGGTTCCCCCTAGGGGACAAGGGACTAACGACGACATAAATCATCAGGACGTTAAAAGGAGGGTGGTCTACAATTGGGTGTATCAACCATGGGACAGAGAGGACATCCTGACGTTCCGTAAATCTCTGCCGAATTTACGAAAGAATCCCACCACTTTTTACACAGAACTAGGTGCCGCGTTGGGGTCCACAATAATGAAACTTTCTGACATCGACTTGTACTTTGGGTTATGTTTACCAGCCGATGTGTGGAAGCAGATTAGGAAGGTAGACCACACAGAATTGCTCGGTCATACCTGGGCACATTAGACAAACAACGGAATCCTGGTCAAAAACCGGTTAAGGCTATATTGGACCTCCCTGATAAAATAGTGAAGAAGGTAAAAACACTGATACCGGAGAAAAAGATAGACTGGTCCATAGTAACCGTGTGCCGCCATAAACCACAAGAGGATGTCTCTGAGTATTTCTCGAGATTCGAAATAGTGTTCTCTGATTACAGTGGACAGGACATGTCCACTGCAACTGGACACCACTAAATTGTGCAAAATAATGTCAAAGGACTGCTGCCGGAGGTATCCCAGAAATTACAGACTAGCGAAAGTAGTTGGGCAGCATCTAAACCGGCGGCCATTCTCCAAATGGTCCAATACTATGAACATCAGAAAAACGAGAATGACAGGGCTACAGGAAGGTAAAAGAAGGACTTGAAGGAAAGAGTAATGATAGCCCAACTCCAAGGGGTGAATACAGGGAGGGAACAGTGTAAGGGAGGATACCAACAGAATATACCTAGAGTACAGCTGCCTAGAAATGACTCACTGACACCATACGTGCGACGCCAGGACTTAGGACAGGATCAATGCACATTTTGCAAGGAATACAGACATTGGAAATCCCAATGCCCGGCTTTATCAAGAGCTGGTAGGGGCAGAGGGGCAAGGGAAATAGCAAGTGAACAGAGAGGAAGAGGACGTGGGAAAGGGTACGCAAGTGAAGCAAGAGAATAAAGGCCAGGAAGAGTGAACGCATTTGATTGTCAGAGACAAAACCAGTATCAACAGACAGATTATGACAACGGGTATGACTTTGCATAGGACAGCTAAGGGCAAGGGAGGGATGCAATCAACCTCTATGTTGATCAGCAAGGCCCTTATGTTACCGCAAAGGTCCTGGGCACAGAGTCGCCATTTTTGGTAGACACTGGAGCAACACGTAGTGCACGATCCAAACGACTGATTCCAAGGGCACCCTTGTCTGGCTCTCATGTGACCTCAATAGGGTTTGATAGTAAGCCCTCCACCGACCCTTTGTCCAAGCCGATTCCTTTCAACCTTGACAGCAATATTGTTGAAACAATATTTCTCCTCTCTTCCAACACCCCAGACGCCATTATGGGTCTTGACCTTCAGAAGCACTTCTATGCGACAATCAGGTGCTCGCCAGACGGAGTGCGTGTCATCCTATATGACAACCGCCAGCACCATGGAGATAGCCCTTCCCAGCACATGTATCTCATCTGTGAGACCGACACATCTCTACTGGACACTTTACCATCACACTTATGGGCTAGAGCTGATTCAGACGTAGGACGAATGATGATTGACCCAGTACATGTGGAAATATGACAAGATGCAATCCTACCGAAAGTACCACAGTACAGAATCTCACCAGAGGGTGAGAAGGCACTGACAGACATCATACACTCTTTGATGGAGACAGGGTTGGTAGAGGAAGTAGTGAGCAACATTTGTAACAGCCCCATACTACCGATAATAAAGAGACAGGGAGAAGGAGATGGAAAAGCCTACCGCTTCATCATTGATCTGCGGGAAGTAAACAAAATGGTAGTACCACAGTACCCAGTAGTTTCCGACATCACCATCATTCTGACCTTAATGCCCTCAACTGCTACCACTTTTACCGTAATTGACCTCAAACATGCGTTCTTCTTCATACCTATACACAAAGACAACTGCTATCTATTTGGACTTACCCTAAATTCTCGCTCATATAGATTTTGTAGAGCACCCCAGGGGTACACAGAGAGCCCGAGCATCTATAGCCAAGCGCTTAAAAGACAGTTGGATGCTATACAATTACCAGACGGTGTGACACTAATACAATATGTAGATGACATCCTTCTAGCAGCAGACACTACACCATTAGCTGTCACAGCCATCATCAAACTCCTCCATTGCCTTGCCAAGAATGGTCACAAGGTCTCCCGAAAGAAATTACAATTTTGTAAATCACAAGTAACCTATCTAGGCCACCTCTTATCTAAAGAAGGGAGGAAACTCACACCTGACAGAATACAGGCAATCCTAGACACTCCTGTCCCCAGAAGTCAGAAGCAGGTCCGTTCTTTGATAGGCCTCACCTCATTCTGCCGGCAGTGGTTGCCGAACTTTAGCCTCATTGTCAAACCTCTTCTCTCCCTCCTAGCCAAAGACATCCCCTCACCTCTCCCTTGGACTCCCGAATGCCAGTCAGCATTCAAAGAATTACAAGATGCCCTTTGTTCGGCACCTGTTCTAGGAACCCCAGATTCCTCCAAACCATTCTCCCTCTACACACACGAGAAGGAGGGATGTGCATTGTCTGCCCGAAAGCAATCAATTGGTAACAAGCAGCTCCCTTGTGCATATTTCTCTGCCACCCTCGACCCAGTAGCCAGAGCTCTGCCAGCATGCTTGCGTGCTGTAGCAGCCGCAGCAGTATCAATACGACAAAACGAAGGAATAGTGCTCTCCAATTCAATCACTGTGTTAGTACCCCATGCGGTTGACAAACTCCTGAACCAGACCAAGACCCAACATTTGACTAGCGCCCGACTGCCAGGATATGAGCTGACCTTGCTAGCCCCACACATTACCCTGAAGCGGTGCACCACCCTCAATCCTGCCACATTGTTACCACTACCTGAAAACGATCCTGGTGTGACTCCACTACACGACTGTGTGACACTGACAGAAGAACAGACAAAGAGTAGAGCAGACCTTAGAGACACTGCCTTTTTAGAACCAGATGGAGAACTGTGGGTGGATGGTTCCTGCATCAAACTGCCTGACGGCACCACCTCAGCCGCATACGCTATCACCACAGCCCGAACCATTCTAGAGACATCACATATTACTCAAAGCTCTGCCCAGGCAGCGGAAGTCATTGCCCTCACACAAGCTTGTATTTTAGCAGCAGGTACGACAGTCAACATATACACTTACAGTCAGTATGCCTTTGGGGTAGTTCACCACTTTGGGATCTTATGGAAGGAGAGAGGTTTCCAGACTTCACATGGTACACCCATCCTACATGGAGTCTTTTTCTCCGCATTGACAGAAGCAGTCCTCCTCCCCAAGGAGCTAGCAGTGATTAAATGCCAAGCACATAAGAAAGTGACAGATCTCATTGGACAGGGAAATGCACTAGCTGACGTTACTGCCCGAGCCACGGCAGAAGACAGAATTACGACACGAATGTACGTGAACAGGTCACAAGCTGAACAATGGACTGACGGAAGAACCACTGTAAGAGACATACAGACGACAGGCACGCAGGACGAACTGACTAAGTGGAAAAGGGTGGGACTGAAGGATGAGGAAGATTGCTGGAGAACTAAAGATGGGAGTAAATGGCTGTTGCCCAAAGCCTACTTAATCCCTATATTGACCATGGCACATTTACACGCACACATAGGCTCCTCGCCCATGATTGAACTGATCACCAGAGTGTGGCATTATGCCAAGGTAGACGAATCTGCCAAACGCCTAGTGCAACAATGTATAGTCTGCCTACAACACAACCCGGGGAAAGGGACCGTAGTACCACAGGGAGGGTTTGGAGTCCCTGACCACCCCTTTGAAGTCCTACAAATGAAATATGTCCTAGTAGTTGTGTGAGCTTTTAGCAAATGGGTGGAGGCATACCTCACACGCGACAATACCGCCTTAGCCACTGCAAAGGTATTGCTCAAAGAATTCTTCCCTCGCTATGGCCTTTGTAGAATTTTATGGAGTGATAACGGCCCCCACTTTGTAGCTGAGGTGATACAGAACATCCTAAGAGGGTTGGGGGTAAAACAGAAGTTTCATGCTGTCTTCCACCCCCAATCAGCGGGCCTGGTAGAAAGACACAATGCAACCTTGAAGCTAAAACTGGCCAAAATAGTTGCCACAGCCGGGTTAAAATGGCCCGAAGCCCTCCCATTGGCATTACTATCAATGCGCTCCACCCCAACCAAACACTGACTAACTCCTTACGAGGTAGTCTTCGGCAGGCCTATGAGCATTTGGGCAGCTCCAAAACCAACCTCCATTAATGATTTCCCAGATATACTAATGTCCGACTATTTGTATAAACTGACGAACGATCTAACACGTATCCACCAACAGGTGCAGCAAGCCTTGCCAGATGTATCCAGGGGCCTAGGACATGAGATAAAGCCCGGAGACCACGTCCTTGTGAGGAACTTCCAGAGGACCAAGAGTCTGGAGCTGAGGTGGACGGGCCCCTGGCAAGTCTTGATCACCACACCAACTGCTCTTCGAGTGGAAGGGAAGCAAAATTGGCTTCATGCCCACCACTGCAAGAAAGTCCCTCCGACGCTGGCAACCTGCGAAGAGGTGGAGGTGCTCGAGGACGTTTTATCGAACGACCGGCTAGCTCTGAGTTGCTATCCGCAAGGAGACACACTGCAAGAAGGGGTACAACCTGAGATCAACGAAAGGAGGGTGCTCCGACAACCAGGCCACTCACTGAGTCGAAAAACTCAGATTGGTAGCACAGCCAACGCTACCATGGTAAAACGCTAGACAAAGTCTGTGGTCTTGCCAGTCACTGAGCCCCTTGAAGATGATGGAAGATATCGAACACCGGAAGAACAATCGCAAAGCCTCCAAGACCGCCAACTTGCATGGCACAAAGACAATTGCACTTGCGGTAGCATTTCTCTCCTGTGTCCTGCTAATGATCACAGTCTGGATCATTGAAGAGAATGCTCCTGCACACAGAACAATGCTTCCCACCTTGCAACCTACCACCCAGAATGGACATTATCTGATATCCCTGTTGTCTCACCTCCGAGAGCGGCGCAAAGAATTTTGGAACAACTCTTTTGTACAACTGTTGCACCAGCACAGTCTTGCCTCTAATGCCACCAACGGTTGGGTCTGTGGACTGCTACCACATGCCACTGAACGATCTATCCCATTCATCCCTTCACCCTTTTCCGTTCATGGATCTTGCCTTGCCTGGATGATGTTCCTCCAAGAAAGTTACAGAGACAATGTCACTTCCGGAGAAACAATTGCTTGTTTCTACACTGAGTTCTGGCTGAACAAAACAGGAAGAACAACAGCTCCTTCCTGTCCTCACTCTACCAATGCGACATTCCCAATAAATGTCCCTTCCAAAGAGCAAGTCTAAATCCAAGTTTTCAACAATCCTGTCAGAACTACCTTTTCCTACCTCAAGAAAAGAACCGCTGCAACTCGGACCATGGCCCTGTCTGTGATGAATGTCTCGGGCCTTGTGTGCATCAAAGGTCGTGGGACTAAAAATGTGGGACACAGCAAGGGCAATATCACAAGGACTTTGAACACTGCCGACCCTCCAGTATTTGTGGCCTCACCCAACATGTACTTTGTCTGCGGAACCAAGGCCTACACCTGGCTCCCACGGGGCTGGGGAGGCACGTGCTACATCGCCTTTGTCCTACCACCAACCTACACGGCCCCTGCAGGGCATCACCGAGAAAGGCGTTCCTTAGACACTGACCAAGCAGACTCTGCTGCATCACAATTCCTCGATGCAGCGAAAGGGCTCGTTCCGCTATGGGGACCAATGGCAAACAGCTGAGCCTCCAGGCACTAAACTCAGGCAGTTGAAACCGCACTGAACATAACAGCCGGCATCCTTGCAAACAACACTGCTGAGCTTCAGGCAGTCCGTCTGGTGGCCTACAAAATCGTATGGTCCTGGACGTGGTACTAGCGGACCGTGGAGGAGCCTGTCGCATCATTGGTGCCAGCTGTTGCACATACATCCCTGACACTTCACCTTCTGTTTATAAAGCTATTGAACAATTCCACAGACAGTCTTCGGAAATCCATCAAGGAACAGAGACTTGGACACTTGGAAATTGGCTTTGGGGCAATTTAAGGGAGTGGGGTTGGAAGTTATTATTGATCCTCTTGATCCCAGCACTGGCAATATGTGGTTGTTGTTTTTGTGTACTCTGTATACTGCCTCTGTGTTCCCTTTTTAGAAGCACCTTGCGCCCTAAGACTATGGGCGCTCAGCTGACAAAAATCAGAGTATTATATGAACAAGAGATACGGGACATTATGGGGATCGAAATAAACTGACAAGCTGGCTAGTTATGTTCAAAGGGTGGACTGTGAAACCTGGGCCGATAATCGTGAACATTACCTGCGCCATCTTGCCCGATGGTCCTTTTTGCGCACACATAGGCCACAGCCATTTTTATCGACCACGACCATTTTGTGTTCTGTTGTTTATCTCTGTTTCATCTACACTTCCACAAGTATCCCTATAACCTTCTGACAGACTTGGTATGTGTGCTAAGGGCCATAAACCTAGCGGACATGCCACGTTTGATGTTAGATTAAGAACGACATTCTATTACCGCCGCAAACCTCTGCATTCATTGTTCCTCCCCATCCCTGTGTATGTAACCAAAGACTGTTGATACAAAAAGGTCCCGCACAAACCTGGTTTGTTGCTCCCCAAAGAATGCACCTCCCGATGCACAATGGAACTTGTTTTCCTATGAACAATAAAGGATGTTAAACCCCGACCTGTCTCACATGCTCCGACCCTGAGGAAAAGGCCAGCTGCCTGATAAACATCATATGTCCGCCGGTTTATTATTGGGAGGGTACGATTAAACTTGTCCGAAATGTATGGCATCTTGTCCGGGGCGGGGTACTAAGCTTACATGACACCGCTCATAAAGATTGTATTGTCGAAACACTATATAAAAGTAGCCTGCTAAAGAGTTGAAGTTAGAACACCTCCCTGAGAGACATCCCGGTGTCTGCTGTAGACGTGCTCTCCTCTAGAGTAAATAAACCTCTTTCTTGCCTTCCAGTTTCCAGCACCTGCCTCGTTATTTTAATAGAATCGGAAGTGAATTAAAGGTGATAAACCAAGCAGCTTCGGGGGTCTCAATGGGGGCTGCTTTTCATCAGAACATTAACGGGTTGGGGGACAAAATTAAACGTAGTGTGGTCATTCAGTACCTCAAAAGGCAGGCACCAGACGTGGTCCTGCTACAGGAGACGCATCTCGTTGGAAACTGATGTAAAGCTCTACACAGAATGGAGTACAAATTGGTCGCACACTCAGGGTTCACGTCGGGTTCCAGAGGTGTGGGTATTTTGATTCGCAAGACCTTTCAGTTGGCGGTGACTTCCACATGGGAGGATGGGAGTGGCAGATATTTATTTTATTTATTTATTTAATGATATTTATAGAGCGCGTGCAAATACCCGTAGGCGTCTCGGCGCTGGTATGCAATGCTGTGTATCCCTGATCAGCAGATTGGTATCTGGGTTTACTGGTTGAATAACCACGTCTTCAGTTTCTTTCTGAACTGGAGGAGCGTGGAACTTATTTTAATGTGGTTCGGTAAGGAGTTCCAGATTTTAGGGGCTGCAATAGAAAAGCGGCGATCACCCCATGAGACTGTTCTACTTCGTTGAACCACAAGTTGGTTCAGTGAGGAGGACCGAAGTGTTCTAGACGGGTTATAAGGAATTAGTAGTTTTTTGAGGAAGCGCGGTCCTTGATCTTGCAGGGTCTTATAAACTATGCATAATGCTTTGAATTTAGCCCTATTTTGAATGGTTAGCCAGTGGTAATCTTTCAGGGTGTCCGAGATGGGAGTAAACTTGGGTTTTTTGGATAGCACGCGTGCCGCTGCGTTCTGCACAGTCTGAAGCTTTTTCGTGACTCTGCTTTGTGCATTAAGCAGAAGACCGTTGCAGTAGTCCAACGATGTCAGGACCAAGGAGGTGACTAACGTCTTGGCTGCTGAATCTGGTAAGTAAGGAATGATCTTTTGTAAGTAATCTGGTAAGTAAGGAATGATATATTGGAGTTACGGGCACGTGAGAGGGTCAATACATAACCTTCCTACCCATGTTCCTCCGGGGCTGCAGGGCACAACATTTGCAGATTTGGGGACGGTCCTACTTACGCTCCCTGAGGGACTTTAAATTTTAGGGGGCGACTTTAACGCAGTCGTCTCTGGTATGGTGGACAGGCATCACCCACGGGAAACGGGGCGGGCGATGCGGTGGCTACCAGACTTTATAGACGCAATGGCCCTGGTTGACAGTTGGAGATTACTTCACCCAGATCAAAAGCAATATACTTTCCACTCTGGGGCACACAATAGTCTCTTGCGACTGGATTACTGTCTGGTCCCTGCCGCACAAGCATCCTACATAACAGAGGTTACACACTTAGCTAGAGGCATCTCAAACCATTCTCCACTGTGGATCCACATAGTCGTAACTCGGGGTACAGCGGGAAGGGTGGCCCCAATCAATCTGTGGTATCTGCGCAATCCCAAAATTCGCAAAGACCTCATTGCAACACTAGATGAATACTTTACTATGAATGTGGGGTCTGTGTCCTCTTCTGGGTCCTTATGGGAGGCCTTTAAAACTGTCATCAGGGGTCAAGTCCTGTCTTTGATAGCGGGCTCTAAAAAGGAGAAGCAGAGGGAGGTGGTGGAGCTGGAGACTGAAATTAGTAGGCTGAAGGGAGAATTGGAGCTGGGAGTAACGTGGGCTAAACTTCATCAGTTGAGCCTGAAACAGCACGACTATAAGGCATTAGTCACTGATAGGGCTAAGGCTCTTGGTAGGGAACAACAGGGCAGGCTCTACGACCTGGGGGACAAGGTAGGGAAGCTTATCGCATGGCTGGATAAGAGAGATTGGGCTTGCCGTCTAGTCCCAGAGCTCCTAACCGAGGAGGGGGTAAGAATTACCGAACCACAGTGTATAGTGGATAAATTAGTTGACCACTTTCATGCAGTTTATACCTCGGTCTCCCCTCGCTCGGAAACCGACTTGCAACTGCTCCTCTGCAACATACAGCTCCCGTGTCTTTCCCCTGCGGATCGAAAGTTTATGGATAGCGCGTTAACAGTGGACGAGATCGCCCAGGCTATCCGTTCATTAAACGCTGGTAAGGCACTAGGCCCTAACGGGCTCCCTATCGAACTCTAAAAAATCAAACCAGATAAACTGGCACCTTACTTGAAAGAAATGTTTGTTGACTCCAGAGAAAAAGGGGTTCTCCCCAGGGATCAGAGAGTTGCTACGATAGTCATGATTCATAGGGAGGGCAAGGTTAAAATGAACTGTGCCTCGTACAGGCCCATCTCTCTTTTAAATGCTGAGCCAAAGATCCTGGCCAAGCTCCTGGCAAATAGACTGTTAAAAGTAATCCGCGGTCTAGTCCACCCCGACCAGTCGGGCTTTATGCCCCATAGGAACACAGCTCTAAACTGAGTAGATTACATGGGGTGATAGCCAGAGTTCATACTCTGTGGGAGCCAGCTATAATTGCGTCACTTGACGCAACAATGGCTTTTGACACGATTGAATGGCCTTATTTGTGGTCAGTCTTGGCCAAATTTGGGTTCGATCCCGAGTTCATCGGATGGGTACGTCTGCTATACACGGAACCACTCGCCCAGCTCCATTCTTGCTGGGTCGGGGAACTCGTCAGGGCTGCTTGCTGTCCCCCTTTCTTTTCTCATTGGCCTTGGAGCCTCTTGCCACCTGGATACATTGGGAACCTTCGATTAGAGGCATGCGGTGGTCCCCCGAATGGGAGGACCGCATATCTTTATATGCAGATGATATTTTACTTTACCTGACCTCTTCCCGTAAGTTTCTTATTGTGATCTTTGATGCCCTGGCCTCCTTTGGGAGAAATTCAGGACTTTCAATCAACTGGGAGAAAGCCTTGCTGTTTGTATTGAAGGGAGACCCCCAGTCCCTCCGTGAAACTGTCCAATACAGATCAACACAGAGGGGTTTAAGTATTTGGGAGTCTTTGTCTCTTTTGATCCCTCGGTTAGGATGCTCGAAATCTCCTTCCCCCTCTGCAGAGGCTTAAGAGTGATATTTCCAACTGGGGGAAGCTTCCTCTTTCATTGTTGGGTAGGGCAGCCCTCTTTAAAATGATCAAAACACACTAGGGTCTTGACTCATTACTCAGCAAGGCTGAGCCAAACTAAACTAGAAAGCAACACAAGCGCCACTGCTGGAGCTTTTGACCACATAAGCTTGTCACATATGGATGTTTAGAATAAATCATAAACAACCTGCATAATTAGCAACTGGGAATTTTATTCCTCTTTCAAAATTTTTCTTTTGTTTGTCACATAATATTTTTAGTGCATGGAAAAAACAGCCATTTTTTATATTTATACACAATGAACATGTAGAAAAATATTTACACACTTACAGCATACATGGCCTTCCAGTCATACAAAACATTCATACACAATAGCCAGTGAAATAATCAAAACACAACAAACAAAACATTTTACAAAGAAAACCACGTATCGGTCATAAATCAGTGGAGGGAATCCCTTGAGGTTTTTGAATTTTCTAAAGTCTTTTTAACTTAATCTCTAAACGGGAGTCCACTTCTCTTAAAGATGGTAAACAGGCTTGTTTTAGCACAAAACATATAGACCGGATACGGGGATGGTCGACGCGTTTCGAACCCTTATGATTAGTGGGGTTCTCCTCAGGACCTAGGCTGGTTCTGTGGGAATAATCAAAAGAATGGGGTACTTAGTATGGCAATGAGTCGGAAAAAGAAAGACGCTCACTCCGAGCTCAACCAAAGCCTACCTTCAGCCAATGAACCAGAAAAGTAAGTACTTCGAGGATGGAAGTGTCAAAGCAGAAGGAAGTAACAATCCCGACTGCTTTGCAATCGTGATTCACTCTGTAGAACGTTTCCATGGACGAAGGACCCATTGTTTGACCGGTACGCTTGTTTTGTGAGAAGCGCCACGTTTTTGAACATCCACAGCATTATCTAATCATCTGTTCCTCCATTTCAGCGGCCAATACGCGAAGGAGACTGTTCGCACCGCGACTGATGAGAAGTATGATTTAAACGTCCAGCCAGCAGCCGACGTCAGTGCAGGTAAACAACTCCCCAGATCCCCAGTGCACACCCGACCCTAGTGAAGCGTGTCGTAGGGTAGCATCCAAGCGCGCTTATTTACTTTATTCAATTTTCTTTTACTCACAGCCCGTGAACACACCTCACGGTGAAACCTTCTGCTTTGACACTTCCATCCTCGAAGTACTTACTTTTCTGGTTCATTGGCTGAAGGTAGGCTTTGGTTGAGCTCGGAGTGAGCGTCTTTCTTTTTCCGACTCATTGCCATACTAAGTACCCCATTCTTTTGATTATTCCCACAGAACCAGCCTAGGTCCTGAGGAGAACCCCACTAATCATAAGGGTTCGAAACGCGTCGACCATCCCCGTATCCGGTCTATATGTTTTGTGCTAAAACAAGCCTGTTTACCATCTTTAAGAGAAGTGGACTCCCGTTTAGAGATTAAGTTAAAAAGACTTTAGAAAATTCAAAAACCTCAAGGGATTCCCTCCACTGATTTATGACCGATACGTGGTTTTCTTTGTAAAATGTTTCGTTTGTTGTGTTTTGATTATTTCACTGGCTATTGTGTATGAATGTTTTGTATGACTGGAAGGCCATGTATGCTGTAAGTGTGTAAATATTTTTCTACATGTTCATTGTGTATAAATATAAAAAATGTCTGTTTTTTCCATGCACTAAAAATATTATGTGACAAACAAAAGAAAAATTTTGAAAGAGGAATAAAATTCCCAGTTGCTAATTATGCAGGTTGTTTATGATTTATTCTAAACATCCATATGTGACAAGCTTATGTGGTCAAAAGCTCCAGCAGTGGTGCTTGTGTTGCTTCCTCTTTAAAATGATGGCTCTGCCTCATTTTCTCTACGCCCTGCAAAATACCTTGGATGTGGTGCCACCTGGTTACTTCCGCAAGATCGAGAGCCTGCAGCGGAGTCTATTTTGGGAGGGCAGGCCCCGCATTGCTTTACATAAACTAACACTTTCTTGGTATGACGGAGGCTTCGCCCTCTCGGATATCAAAAGATACTACTGGGCCTCCCAACTGGCTGCGATTAACCACGGCACATATGGCCGAGTTGATGGCCCTGGATATGCTATGGATAAATTGCTTCTTCCCGGGGGTAGGTAGAACAGAGCCTTGTATTCTCGACCGAATAGACTGACATTAACGGGGCCAACTAAGCACTTGGTTCAGATCTGGCATGATGCCACAAGTTCACTGGGTTGGAAAAACAAACTGACCATGGCCACCCCGCTGTGGGACTCCGAAAAGCTTGGCAAGCTCTGGAGGCCAAAAGGTTTCGATAAGTTGGATCTTATAGGAATCTCCACGGTCAAAGATATCTCGGGGAAGAGGAGAATTAAATCGTTTGAGGAAATGCAGGTGGAGTATGAACTAACAAATGCCGAATACTTCCACTATGGGCAGGTTCGTCACTCCCTTCTCTCAGCACTACCCGGGGAGACGGAGCCCACAGAGGCCTCCCCCCTGGAAGATAGTTCAAGTTCAAGTTCGGGCATTTGTATAGCGCACTACTCACCCAGAGGGTCTCAAGGCGCTAGGGGGAGGGGTAGATTATTTGTCGAATAGCCAGGTTTTGAGCTCTTTTCTGAAGGATACTGGATGGCCAGCTTCCTGATAAAACGATCCCCTTGATATATAAAAAACTGATCAACCACAGAGCTGACCCCCTTGAGGCGCTAAGGGACAAATGGATGCAGGATGGGATAGAGCTAGATGAAGAGGAATGGGCGACAGCAGTGTCCTCCCAAAGGGAGCAGTCCCAGCTCGCCTGAGATTGGTTCTACTCAAAATTCTGCATAGAATCTACCTCACGGGACCCCGATTAGTATGTATGGGACTCTCAGATATGGGATTATGCAAAGGAAAATGTGGTCTCATAGGTACCTTTATGCATATCATCTGGGAGTGTGAACACATCACTACATATTGGCGCAACATACATGACACTATACATAAAGTGCGGGCGTTCTCCCTGTCACCGGAGGCGAGGAGATACCTACTTAACATCTGGGAGCCTACTGACTTAAATACCTCACAGACTCAATGGGCTACTCTGGGCTTCATGATAGCCAAAAGAAATATAGCCCAAATCTGGGGAGCAGAGCAACCTCCCTCTCTGGAAGTATGGGAAAACAATTTAGATTGGTGTATGTTTATGGAGAAAACTACATATCTTGTGAGGGTACGCCCTCAAAAATGGTCACTGGTTTGGGGGCCTTGGAATAGTTACAGAGGAGAAATTTGTACACCACCCTGGAATGCTGCTCTTGATGACTCCCCCTCCCCGTGAAGTTCATCTACAGTTGTAAGTACTGCTTATCCTGTGACCCCCCCGATGTGTACTCTGCAGCTCTGACTGAACCTCTAATGTGATTTTTGATGATGTTTCTTTAATAAAAAGAACTATTAAAAAAATGAATGAGGCTAAGAGAGAGGTGTTGGTGCTGGGAAGGAATCCTTCCCTGTGGGGCCTCCATCACTAGCCCAAAAATCTGGGCCTTTTCCCAGATCCAGTCCCCAAGGTCAAGAACTTGGGTTTCCTGATCGAGGATAAGCTGTTAATGAAGCCTCAGTGATAAAGGTGGCGGCCACATCTTTTGCCATTTTTAAATGGTTGTATAAGATCTTATTTTCAGCCCACTGGACGGTGGTGCAAGCACTTATCGTAACCAAGATTGGACTACGGCAACGTGCTCTATTTGGGGGCGGATAAATCCTCCAGTAGATGGTTTCAGGGGGTCCAAATCTCTGTGGCAAGAATGCTTTATAGGCTTCCAGGGCAGACCTCGGTGGTAGGTCTACTAGCGGAGCTGCACTGACTCCCAGTTGAATTCAGTTTAAAACATTGTTATGTGTACAGAGCAAAAGCTTGGGTTGGTCCTTGCTACTTGCAGAATTTTTTTAAATCGTATCATCTGGCCCAGTCTCCTTATTCTAGCAGCTGGTTCCTGTGTGTGGCACTGACAGTAAAACGATCATGCATGGGAAGGCGTTAGTTTCCTTACCTGGGCTCCAAGCTATGGAGCTCCCTCCCAAAACAGTTGAGACAATGTTCCTCGTTAACGATATTTCGAAGAACACATGGCTGTTCTGAGTTGCTGCTCCTGACAATCCCTTGCCTGATGATTAGCACAAGGAAACCACTAGAGCCAGCTGTGCACATTTTTTAAATAATAATATGCAAGCACCCTCCTCCATTTAGTGTCAGTCATGTCCTGGCCCAAGTCAGCAGTCTAGCAAGCCCAAAATGCATTCAAAGGTTTAGAGACCAGCCCATTTGGTGCCTTATAGAACCACAAGACTAAGCGAGAGCCCTATCCCACCTTCAGGAGTAGTTGAAGGACTGCATGCGTGGGAGGTTCCGCTCCTGCATCCCCCCACATATCTCGTTAGGCATGTCATTACATAGGTAATGGTGTGAGTTGCGACAGATATCTCTTGGCGTCCTCAGGTGAATAGGTTGCCATTAGTGCAGACAATTGTGATAGGAAGTCCCTTCAATGTGGAGCATGGCCAACATCTACTCCTCCAGGTACATGAGGTCGAAGAGTCTTGGAGACTCATCACCTGTTCCCGGACCAGTTGGTGCGCCATGAAAGCAAGGGAATGGACTTTACTTTGCACATCGGTCCACCACTTCCAGATTCCCTCATGAGAGCATTTGGAATTGGATACAGCATTCATCATATCCATGATTCTGGCTCACGTTTACAGTTTCGGGTGCATGGTTGTCTGCACCTGTGCTCCTAACAACTGGGGCTCACCCCAAACAATGGCCTCCACCATCACAGTTAGCCCATTTTCTAAGACTCTAGGGCTCTTGTATCAGGTATGTCAGTATTTTCATAACAACAAGAGCCTGAGTGCTGTTGTGTGCTGTGAGTGACATTCAGTTTGTTTTTGGAGCCTCTTTTATAGTGAGTGCTTCAGGTGTTGGTAATGAGTTGATTTCAACAGGTGTGCTTTGAGGGGAACATCTGTCAAATTTTGATGGCCATATCTACCATTTGCTCTCTTTCATGGGGACAGTAACTCCCTTATACTCTGATTGTGGACAGCCCTGAATATGGTAGATGAATGTGTGCCATACCAACCATGACAGAGGTTTGTGTTCAGCAGAGGATAGATGAGCTACAGACAGAGAACCAAAGGCCTACCGACAGTCCTGCTCCGCCATGGTGGATAACGGTCTGTACGCCAAAAACATAAATACAGCAGACTTTTCATTGGTGGCCTGGTGGATAGATGCATCCGGTATGGCAGATGAACGATGGTCTGAATGACAAACTCTAAGTGATGCTCTAAGATTTGCTTGGAAGTGCACATTGAGGCTGTCTCTTTATTTCATACAAACGAGATTCTTGTTTCCATCAACTGTGGGATTCATTAAGGCTTATCTCTTAGTCCTACACTCTTTCACATGTGTGTAGTCACTCTTGCCACGTTCTTCCTCATTGATGGCTTTCAATTATTTGCCTGTGAAGATGGCACTCAGATCGGCCTTTCACTCAAGATCGGTCCAATGGCAGTAAGCAATTTCACAAGGGTTTGGCATTCATTGCTGCTTGTATTGCCAGTGATACTCTCAGTCATAACTCAGAAGGTACCAAGATGTTGGTGTTAGAAGGCCCAATATCTGTTTGGTGTGACTTCTGGTGGCTGCCTTTCACCTACCCACTGCTTATGTTATGCACAGTCTCCTAACCCGAGCTACATTATCTATGTCTTCCACTCTGTCTCTCTAGTTAAGAGAGTTTCTGCAGCCTGTTTTAGACTCCTGGGGAATTCTCTCTCACACATACACGCACACACACTTTCTCTCTCTACTCGGTTACCCATCATGTGCGCCCCCCACCACCCTTATTTTCCCCCTCTCTGTTTCTGCTGTTGTATGGGTGCAGAGTTAACCACATATTTATGGATTTACAATATTTTCTACACAATAGGCATAATTTTGCTCGTTATTGTAGCTCAAATGGAGGAAAATATCTCTGCCAGAAATGTGCCACATAATTTGCCTTTTTGCTACATAATTTAGATAGCATGCTGCATAATCCTGTTAGCCTTGACAAGGAAAAAAGGTCTGGTTGCAGAGTGATTTGGGGGAATAATTATACACTTTTATCAGAAAATAGCAGAAAGAAAGTGCTGAGTGTCCCCAGTGATCACTGTAGAATACAAGTAAGTTCTAATTTTACGTGTTCCTTGGCACGCACTGGTGCGCACCATGAGTTTCTTTCATGATGTTATTCAATTCCATGGCGTGCACTTTTGAAGAGAATGTTCCTCTTCAAAAGTGCATCGCTCGTGGAACATGCCTCATCCTGAATGCTTAACTGTGTTTATTGGCATTCAGCTGTTGGTCTCCATCCAGTTTGGTCGTGATCCTGTATTATGCTGCCTAACTTTGGAATAAACTATTTAAAATAGTTTCATCAACATTACTGCCTCGTTTTCATTCCTGCATCGTTACTTTACATATTGGCGACAAGGAATTATTCGTTTGGCGGCATTTTACCATTTTTTTGCACAAAAGACTTAAAATACCTTTTAAAAGAAACAACTCACACCGGAACCTCGCCAAGAATCTGTACATTTTCACGTCAGAACTCCGCTCATTCTGAGCACAAAGACGACCTCACGACGTATTTTAAGCAGAATTCAGGACTTGAGCAAGCAATTGGAGCGAGCGATTGGTTCGATGTTGAGTCAGTCATGACGCAAATGACATCGTCAGTACAATGACTCATAATGACGTCACCACGCTCATTTACGCTCCGGCGGCCATCTTGTATTTACAGTAGAAGCTGTTTCCATTGCAATGGTTCACGGTGAGCGTTTCCGATCGTGATTTTCTACAAGAAGGAAAGGTATTGAGTTTTAAAGCTATATATTTTTTTAAAAAGACATTACGTATATTTGTTTAATAAAAGGAAGTATTACTTTGGAGATCTTTGGAGCATAAATAATATTCAAAAGTTTAAGAAAGATATTTACAAATTTAAAGGAGTTACATTTAATTAGTTATTTAAAATGGCAACTAACCAACAAATCGTTTATCTAAATCATTTCCTGCCTATCCCAGGGAAACCTAAAGAAGCATGGAAATTATGGCAAAAAAATTTGAGAATTATTTAGTGGCAATTGGAGCGGATGAATATTCTCCAAAGAGAAAATTGGCTCTTTTGTACAGCTATTTGGGAACTGCTAGGAGAGAGATTTTTAATAATCTTCCAATTTCTCAACCTCCATCTGGTAATGGAGAGGGATGGAATGAGTTCACAGATGCTATTTTAAGACTGAACAAAAAGTTCTTAGAACAACCTAGTGTTAATATGGAACGCTTTAACTTCATGAGGAGGAAACAACAACAGGATGAATCTGTTGAAGAGTTTATTTCAGTTTTAAGGAACTTAGCTGCAGAATGTAATTTTGGCGCATATCTGGATACCGTCCTCAGAGAACAATTTGTATATAATTGTTTTTACAAAAAAATTCAGGAGAGAATACTAAGTTGTTCAGACCCAACTGAAGTTTTAGACATGGCAAAAAGTGTGGAAAGGTCGATAGTTTCCTCAAGATGCATTACTGATGGAAATGTGCTTCAACCAGATAAAGATATCCAGATCAATGCTGTTTTTCAAAAGAATGCTTCAATGAAACCTTTTCAAAAAAAGTTTAACTCGTACTGTTTTAGATGTGGTTCTAAAATTCATCTTAGTAACAGCCCTATCTGTCCTGCATTAGGGAAACAATTTACTTTTTGTAGTAAAACTGGTCAATTCAACATAGTTTGCAGAAATAAGAAAACGGTTCGAATTAACACTCTTTCCTCATTTGACAATTCTGATGTTAATGTTTCTGATGTTGATGTTTCTTCCCTACAATCTTCATTTGATGATGTCCACATTAACACTATTGATGATGTGAATTCTCATTGTAATTTATCTCAAAAAAAGATTTTATCAATTGATTTAGTTGAAACTGCATCTAACAGTGAACGTGTTAAAGAACCTACATGCAATGATATTGTAGATAATATAAAATTGGACATGATGGCTGATTCTGGGGCTCCAGTCACCATCATCTCTGATATTTTGTTTAATGAGCATTGGCGTAAAAAAGTGTGTCTATTACCTTTGGATATTATTCCTAAAGGTTACGGTGGGAAAGATATTGATATGTTGGGGTATTTTATAACAAAAGTTGAATGTTTAGGTAGATGCATTTCAACAAAGGTTTACATAGCTATTGACGGCAAATCCATTGTTGGATGGCAGGACCTGGCAAAAATGGGGTTAAAATTAGTTCCTGGATCAAATTCACCCATCCAAATAAATGACACTTCTATTTTTAATGTGGCTGACGATGAAAATAAAGAGATTCATGATTTGATATCTGAATTTCCGGAAGTATTTAAAGAATCTGTTGGCTACATTAAATATTTTGAACATCTAATTAGATTGAAACCCGATGCCATTCCTGTTTGCCACAAATTAAGAAATATTTCTTTAAATGTGAGAGATGAACTTAAAAAAGTCTTGGACAAATTGGTTTTGGAAGGCATCATCGTGCCTACTAATTCATCACTCTGGGTCAGACCGATAGTCGTAGTTAAAAAAAGGGATTTGTGTGCAGACTTACGTTCCCCCAACCAAAATATAATTGTGGACTGTCATCCTTTGCCAAAAATACAAGAATTATTAACAGGTATTTCTGAGTCAAATTTTTTTTTCACTTCTAGATCTCAGAATAGCGTATCATCAGATTCCTCTCACAAAATCATCATCTGAACTTACCACTTTTATAACTCCATTTGGAGCATTCAAATACCTTTGAATTCCCTTTGGACTGGCGTCCGCCGCCAGCGTATTTCAAAAATTTGTGGAGACAATCTTGAACGACATTCCAAATGTGCAGGCTTATCAAGATGATGTTCTGATACATTCAAAAGATAAATCAGAACATTTAAAACCTTTAAAAAGGGTGTTATCACGCTTCAAAGAAGTTGGTATAACTTTGGGTGTAAAGAAATGCAAATTAATGGTTAAAGAATTGGATTACCTTGGACACAGTATTTCTGCTGATGGAATTAAACCAAAGGTTTGTTTGACCAAGGCTATCTCTAATGTTGACATTCCAAAATATAAGGATTCTCCTAAGTCATTCTTAGGTCTAGCTGAATATTATTCACGGTTTATTCAGAACTATTCACAGCTTGTCCAGCCTCTTCGCATTTTACTTAAAAAAGAAGTAAAGTTTGCCTGGTCTGAGGAAGCTAACTATGCTTTTGATAAAAAGTTATAGTAGAAGCACCAGCTTTGTCATCTTTCAATCCAAGCTTAGAATGCACCATTTCAGTTGACGCTAGTCAAAAAGGTTTAGGTGCAGTACTTACTCAAAGAAACAGTTATAAAGAAAATACTGTGGGTTTTGTATCCAGATCTCTAAATGTGGCTGAATCTCACTACAGCACCATCGAGAGAGAAGCCCTTGCCTGTTCCTGGGCCGTAGAAAAGTTTAAAACATATATCTGGGGGTCACATTTTACACTTATTAGTGATCACAAACCATTATTACATCTTCTCAATGGTAACGGAACAGGCAAGGCTTCTGCAAGACTTGTTAGAATTCTATCAAAGCTTCACGAATACAACTTTACCATCAAACACATATCTGGTGGTAATAATTTAAGAGCGGATGCTCTTTCAAGACTAAGTATTGAAAATGATGATGAGAAAATGATGATACAGATGATATAGAATGTGTAGTAGCGTCAATAGAGGAATTAGTTCTAGCACCTTTTTGTATTTCAGAGGCTGACTGGTTAAAAAGTTACTCTGAAGACACGGTTTTGGTTGGTGTTAAAAACTTGATTGTCTCAGGTTGGCCGAAAATTTGTGCACTTCCTGCTTCATTGAAAGTTTTTGCACAAATTTCAGAAGAACTTACAATTGTTAATGATGTTGTTTTTAGGGGTGATTTATGTGTTCCATCCAACAGCATTCGCAAAAGACTCTTTGACTCAGCTCATCAGGGACACCTAGGTATTGGCGGTACTTCAAGAAAGTTAAAATAACATTTTTGGAGGCCTGGTTTAGATAGGGACGTTGCCAATTGGATTGAATCTTGTGCCACATGCTTGATTTCGGACAAACATTGGAAGACACCCTAATTACCTTTGCATACAGTTCCATTTCCAGAAGAGGCTTGGCAAAAATTAGCCATTGATTTTTCTGGTCCAATTGAAATCATGCCTAATAATAAACGTTATATAATATCTTTGATCGATTATCACTCAAAGTGGTGTGAATTTGAGTTCTCTGAGAATCCTAGTTCTGCAATGGTTATTCAATTTTTAAAGAAGGTATTCCTTTCAGAGGGTCCTCCTAGGGAAATAGTAAGTAATAATGGTTCTCACTTTTGTTCTTCCACATTTGAAATATTTTTTAAATCATATGACATAAAACATCTTAGGGTAGCGCTTTATTCGCCTTCTTCAAATGGTTTGGTAGAAAGAATGAATAAGTTTTTCAAAGAAGGAATCCAGACTGCTATTGCTTCTAGAACAGATGTGGAAGAATTTCTTAGGAGAAAGTTGTGGTCTTATTTAGTCACTCCTCATTGTACCACAGGAATTTCCCCTTTTAGAATTTTAAAGAAACGTAATCCAAATGGTAATATTTGCCCATCTTGGATAAAAGATTTACAAAGTAAAGACAAATCTTGCTTAGCTTGTCATGACAGGGAAATTGTTAAAGAAAATGTTGCATCCAAACAAATGTCTCAAGAAAGGAACTTTAATTCAAAAATTATTTCTTCAGATCAAAATTTTAAAGTTGGAGACTGGGTTATGGTAAAAATTAATAACAGAGTTAAGAAAGGCATGTCAACATTTTCTTTACCCACTCAAATCCTTAAAGTTTCTAAGGGGTCTCTTTTTCTTGACAGGAAAGGGTGGTGGAATATACGTGTTATTGTAAAACTTACCCCAGAACAAGCGAAAAAGATATCTACTTCCAAATATGTTGATGATGTTTCTTCTTGCTCATATTTTCTTTAGGTTCGTAATCTGGTGATCACACTCTGTATAATACTCAAAGTGTTCACACTGCAGATAACAATCCTAATGTGGTTACAGAACCTAGTGTTGCGCCTCATGTTGATGCTAGCACTTCTAATGTTTCCTCATTTATCACAGCTAGGAACCACAGGAATTGTTCTCTTCCTACACGTTTTAAAGACTATTTTCTATCGTAACTTTATTAGAGTGTTTATTATATGTTTCATTTTATTTATGTAAAAAGGGAGAAGATGTAGAGTACAAGTAAGTTCTTATTTTACGTGTTCCTTGGCACGCACTGGCGCGCACTATGAGTTTCTTTCATGATGTTACTCAATTCCATGGCGCGCACTTTTGAAGAGAATGTTTCTCTTCAAAAGTGCATCGCTCGTGGAACATGCCTCGTCTGAATGCTTAACTGTGTTTATGGGCATTCAGCTGTTGGTCTCCATCCAGTTTGGTCGTGCTCCTGTATCATGCTGCCTAACTTTGGAATAAACTATTTAAAATAGTTTCATCAACTTTATTGCCTCGTTTTCATTCCTGCATTGTTACTTTACAATCACACAGTGAAAGAACAAACATGAGCTTATGTGAGTATATCGAGGAAACAAACACATGACGTGGGTTTGGGTAGTGGGGCTGGGTATGAGATTTATCAAAATATCTCCAGGGATGTATTTCAGTTAGTGAAGGAGGTGTTATGACGTTTTGTGGAGACGAAACACTTTATTTCTTATTGCTGCTGTTTATTGATAAATATGTATCATTTTTTGTAGTAATTAAAATAATCTTTTTTTCATACAGAGACAAATCTCCACTAATACTTTTGACATTGGTTGTACAAAGCAATTGAATTGCTGGCAGCTGACAACAACAAATAAAATGAGTCCATAGTCAACCATCGTGTCTTATGAATGAATTTGCAGAGGATTCTACTTGGCATACTCCTGTTCTTTATACTCAGAAAGAGATGATAACATTCACTCATCTCCCATTCAGTATACTATAAAGAAATCCTGAACATTTCAGACCACGTTTGCATCAGCAAGAAAAACAATGAGGCATTTCTCTGCAGTTCTAAGTTCAGGTGAAGTGTAGAACGTGCAAGGTAACACACACGTGATCTGACACGTTTTTTATCATCAGATGTATGCTACCATACCACCAGGGAGGGACTGGGACAAAAAACTTGGTCCGGGCACCTAAATGGAACTGGCCGCAATTAGGGAATGAAAAGGCTAAAAAAATAAGTGGCCCACTTTTACAAATAGGCACAGTTTGAACTTGTAAAAACAAGTTGTGTAGGTATTTTTCAATGTATGGGAGACTGCATGGATTTTGTGCTTGCTGCCGGCAATAATTATGGCAAAATCAGGGAAAATCAACAGTAAAACCAGCACATCATACAATAAAACAGGCCTGCAAACAGCCAGAAAACCAGTGCAAAAAACTAAGCTGCCAAACAAGCCCAGGGCCGGACTGGTTGTTGCGGGCGCCGGGCAATCCCCCGGTGTGCCACAGGGTGGGGCCAGTTTTGGGCTGCTAAATCGTCCCTGTAACAAAATCGGCCGAAAACCGGCCCCAGCAAAGAGCTCGTTCGCTCCCCCAACCTCCCCCCGGGGGCCGGCCGAGCACTTTGCCAGGGCCGGTTTTGGTTCCCAGTCCGTTCCTGGACAAGCCTATTGGGCACTGCCTGATTGCCCTATAGGTCAGTCCGACACTGAATACAACAAATAGCTATATAATCGACATTAAAACCACAAGGGCATAGAACCTGACAGACAAACTGATCTGACCGATGTCCAGTAACATCGCTCCTTGGAATAGGAGAGTGCCTGGTGCCCAAAAGTGCAAATTTAAGGGACAGATGTATGAAATTGTTATTTTGCATTTCTTAAATAGCGATTCTGTAGGAATTGCTATTTAGGAAATGCAAAATGATTTGTACAAAATGGCAAATAGGAAATGCTATTGCATCCCCACCTATCTGCTAAATTGGAAATTATTTGGATTTCCTAAATTGTGATTACCTTATAGGAAATCGCAATTTAGGAAATCCAAACCCAAGGGTGCCTCTGGCCTTATGGCTCCCCTGGAGCCACCCCATAATTCATAGTGCACATGTAGGTGCACATATGCAGTAGGGGCAAATGTGCGCTCAGGGCCGGACTGGGAACCACAACCGGCCCTGGCAAAGTGCTCTGCCTGCTTCACCCCCCCCCCCCCCACTGGGGGGTGGGGGGTGCCGCCGAGCTCTTTGCCGGGGTTGGTTTTCGGCCGATTTTTGTACAGGGACGATTTTGCGGAAACCGGCCCCCACCCTTGCGGCGCACCGGGGAATTGCCCGGTGCCCGCTATGGCCAGTCCAGCCCTGTGTGCGCTAAAAATGCTTTTTCTAATTTTGCACATAATTACCACCGACTTTCAGTTGCTGCTAATAGCATTCGTGACACATCCAAAAATGCATTTTCTAATTTTGCACATGATTACCATCGACTTTGAGTTGCTGGTAATAGCATTTCGTAAATTTCCAATTTGCATTTGGAAAATTCTTCGTTCATTTGCTTTAGGAATCCCAAATAGGTAATCCCAATTTGCTTTTCCTAAATCACAGTCACAACATGCGATTTCTACTGGATAGAAATCGCAAATTGTGACTGTTTTTTGGCCTTTATACATATGAAAAGGCTGTTTTGCATTTCTTAACTGGCCGAAATTAAGAAATGCAAAAAGCTTTCGTACATCTGGCCCTAAATGTGAAAACACAGCACTCTCTGGCAACTGACAACCTCATATTTCGAAGGTGTACAGGGCAGCGTGAAGTTCAGGAGGTGGGCACAAGAGACCTGGAAGGGTATACGCTAGGTGAGGATGGAGACAAGGGGAGGGTAGTTTGGGTCATATGGGACACTGAAGGAGATGAGGTATCGGGAATTGAAACTTAACACCTCTGCACTCATCCTAATGTTGATGTCTCAGTGGAAGTGCAAAGCCAATAAAAAGACGATCAACTTATTTTTTCTTAAGTCACTATTTTTAAGGAATTTTTGTACAAACTTTTACTGAAATATGTTACAGTATTTATTAAAGCAAAACTCTATATTTCTTTACGAGGGATTATTTTAAAGTGAAACTGAGATTGTAGATGCACGTATTCTAAGTTTTGGAGGTAGGGGTGGGATGTCTCCTTTTTTCTGAGAAAAATTGTATATTTATTAGTTTCATTTTTTGAGATCCTCGATGGGCCAGTTCCTGGTACTTGGATATAATTTTGTATAAAATCCCACATATTCTTTTTTTTTTTTAAATCTCTTAATTCTGCCTTAAAAAGAATATAGGATTCGCTTGGACACTCCATTTCTTCTAGTATTTAATGTTTTGAGTTTAGGAAAAAAGCAAAAAAGCACAGCATTTTAAAGAAATTCCCTATTTTGCTGCTGGACTTGACATGCAAATTCACGCCATGCCTATAAAATGCTGGCGTGGTGGCCCATTGGATTTCTACAACCGTTATTACTTCAGTCCAAGTGATTTGGTCTCTGAAAGACCACAAAACGCAAACTAAGTCCTGAAAAATAAAATAGCACTTATGATATGGATTTCCTACAGAGATGTAAGTTTGGGATCCTAAAGGTTCTTTAGGAGTCTGGCTGTGGGCCTGTTACAATAGAAGTGATGAGACAGTAGTTTTGACTCACCCCAGTGCTTATTGGGGACGTAGATTTAGACCCTCACAATGGCACGGATTAGGTGTTTACAGTAAATATTACCTATTTTCAGGGTGTATGTTTGGAAAGCGACTTAAAGATGAAAGGGTAAGAGTGGCTGAGTATCTGTCTAGAAATGGTGTAACCAGGCAAGATTTGAAGACTGTGGGTGGGGCTTCAATCTCTAGGGGCTTGTCTATAACACATTTCAAATTTGACAGAAAGCTGGGGGATTTCCCACTGCATAATAATAATGTTCACAATTGCTTGCCAATAATAGTGAGGATTCGCGATTTACAAAACTCCACAACTTTTTGCATCATTAAAGTGAGCAGGAGTTTGTAATCATGCCAAAGATTTCACCGCCTTATAGTGACTGGGCTGCTATAGCAGTGGTACCAGCACTATGGCCTTCATTATGAGGGGTCCATAATCATTCCTGTTATTTAATGGCCCCTGATTTACCATATCCAGAGTTCTGGTAATTAGAGGGCGAGTAACTCATTTGTTTTTGGGGAAAAACATGCAGAAATTGGTCTTACTGTGTGTATTTCCACTCGTTATTCCCTGGTATTCCACCCACATTTGAATTGCTTGTAGCAGGTGAAATCTACTTGTCAAAGGTGTTTAGCTCAACTCATTATTCTGATGAGCACAGTAACTTCCGTTTCCAGGACCATCAGACTCAATAGGCCATTCAGAAAGAGGGTCTAGTGGTGATAAGAAAACATTCCACCGCTGCCACCCCAATTCAGTAATGCTGTTGCCATATCAATAGTACTTGTATGTTAAGGCGGCTGTACAGCTGCTTAATCATTTGCCCAGCAGTAGGTGTAAATCAAACTTCGAAAATGAGTTTGGATTGGATTGTGTTGGAGCTCTCTGTACAAAGAAGAGAAAGAGGAGCACTCAGTGTGTAATCTTAGGCTGAACTATTAGCTAATCTCATCCAAGGGTGCGTCACTACAGAATTGTGTTGGCTAACACAAAGAGTGAAAGT
The DNA here is from genome assembly GCF_964263255.1 of Lissotriton vulgaris. Classification (NCBI taxonomy): domain Eukaryota; kingdom Metazoa; phylum Chordata; class Amphibia; order Caudata; family Salamandridae; genus Lissotriton; species Lissotriton vulgaris. The sequence goes on from NC_141691.1 coordinate 638,975,360, forward strand.
AATAACTAAGTAGAGAAAACCTACCTGTAGCAAGCACTGTTCCTACTGGGAAAATATCTTTTCCAACAATATAAGAGAAACTGCTAGTAAATTGATCAAACAGTAAACAATATACAATTTCGCATTCTATTCTTTAATTCTCATTCATAGAACTTTTATGCAGTATGTATGCATTAATACCTTACGTTCATGAATCCTATTTGAACATCTATTCTAACTATAGAACAATCAACATGTTTTGCATAGGGATGTAAATTGATACATAACAAGTATTCTATTTACATGCTTCTAAACATTTATAAAATCATAATTCATAGTCGTACAAAAATCAATCTGAGATGATTATCTGAAGACACGATGCCCAATGCATTTCGGGACCAAAATGTACCCTTCTTCAGGGGTGAAATCCTAGAACATACAAAAAGCTAATCAGTGAAATCAATAAAAACGAATGTTTTAAACATGGTAAGAACTATCTAAAAGTAAGAGACAGGAAAGGGGGAAGAAAAAACATTATGACATCATAAATTCTAAACTAATATGGAGTGAACCTCCCTTGTTGTGATTAACTTCACAGTCTAAACATCTATGATATAGCATAATACAGATAACATCATATGTTTGCCTAGATGAACCTACTAAATGGATATTAAACATACACTTCTGGGGGTCCATGAGAGTAAAAAAACATAATGACGATCATCCATAATTAGAGTGATATGGCTAGGGCTAGTGTTAAGCCAAACATAAGTGTAGAAAACTTTACACATATATGAAAACTAAAATGACATACAAAGAACACCTTTCTGACATGCTATGTGGAATACACTATGAAATACGGCACCTGAAAAGGTCTGAATTATGAGGCGCTCAATGATATAAAGAAACAGTAGTGAAAATAACATGCTACTCACATATTATAATTTGATGTGTGATAGACCTAGTGCCACAATTACACTACGCACGCACCTTTTAGTTACATGCAATACGACTGAAGTTGGAATCTTAATGTTAAACTTGAAAGTAGCTGCAGCAAAAATGGACTGTGCAGTATGACCCGGAAACTCGACCTCTGGGTGGGTTAGATAAAGGACACCAGATGTAAACAGGGCTTTCTTGCTGAAAAGTGCAAGTAGACTTGAAAAATATATAAACTATACCTAAGATACTGATTGTCGCTTAGAGGAAACTGGGGTTCTTCTACCACCTTCATATGTACGAAGTGACTTCATTTTTAAGACCATGTAGGTGTGCCGGTAAAACAGTGTGTAGCTGTATAAAAACACCAAATGGTGAAATGAGGGTATGTAAGTATGCTCTGATACTCGAAAAGACTTGGATGCTAAAGGATATACTAAGTGGCGCATACCTTGAATTCTATCAAGACGTTCCCCAGGATAAAGATTGTAGTTGGAACGTGGTTTGGATCAAAATGTGCTCGTTGAAGGGGATACGGTATCATAGAAAATAATGTGCCACTGAAAAATAAGAAAATAGCCTGTCACTATGGGCTCACGCTCGCAATAAAATACTCATGTTATTTCGGTTGGTGAGTCTAAATAATTACCTCCGTATGGTCGTTGAAAATGCGGGAACGTTTCACCCGTTAAGGCGCAACTGCGGGGTAGTAATGTAGAGCGGGCCACTACAAAAACGTAAACATAATATGTCACTAATATTGCGTGACTGTTTGTGAAAAAATGACAATCTACACGGTCAGCACTAAGATAAACAAGTTTACCTCTGCGTCTTCGTGGTACGCTGTTCCTATGTCAGCTACTCCAGTTTCGAACTCTCAAGTAACCGCGGAAGGTTACAACATGGCTATATAAAGAGTTCCCCTAATGGAAAAGGTATACGGGAGCTTGTGGGAAATGTAGTCCCATGGTAACTGCCTAGCGTAACAAACTAGGTTGTGCCGATCTAAAAATTAGAACGAAAGAATATGACTAGTCTTGGAAGATAGTCGGGAAGTTTTATGTTTCCATGTAACCCTCTGACTCGTGCGATGTAATAACGGGTATCTGAGAAAAACCGAAAAATTCTAATCAGATATGAAAAGAAGATACTCCACCAGTGTGTGGCAGTACTCGATAATTAGGTATTCTATGTCATTGAAATGTAAGGCGGCCAATTTGTACAAATGAAGCTGATGCTGCATAAAAGAGTGTGAGTCATAGGACAAGGTACTATAAACCCATTCATTCAGAGTTTAACCGGAGGTTGATCACAATCCTGTTACTAAGTTTCTAGGCATTTAACACAATTACAAATGTCACATACATAGTTATATATTGCCATCAGTCCTGATACTATAATAGTGTGTGTACCCATAATCCAAGTCAGTGTCATTGCATATATCATACACATTTATCACAATGTAGTTGGTTAAAGGCATAATAAACATTGTTGCATCATGCTCCTTCGTGTTTCATGATCTTGTTGGGGAAATATAGCATCCCAAGCAGCTATTATTCTGTGACATGGCATGTTAATAAACGGAGATACAAGGTATGCTGACATAAACAAGACATCTTGATAAAATCTTATACAGTGTCATACTACTAATCAATAACGCAAAACAAGATAATGAAACACATTATTGGCAAAACCTGCCTGAAAACAGTATGAAAAAGTTTGATAACTCATGGACTTTAAGTGCTATGCTAATATGGGGGTCATATCTATATTGGAGAAGTGTTTTTTTAAGATTAACTAGTGGTTCATGGTGGTCGAAGATATAACCTTGGGGATCATAAAAAACATCCAAGATCCACCTTCCGCGGTTACTTGAGAGTTCGAAACTGGAGTAGCTGACATAGGAACAGCGTACCACAAAGACGCGGAGGTAAACTTGTTTATCTTAGTGCTGACTGTGTAGATGGTCATTTTTTCACAAACAGTCACGCAATATTAGTGACATATTATGTTTACGTTTTTGTAGTGGCCCGCTCTACATTACTACCCCGCAGTTGCGCCTTAACGGGTGAAACGTTCCCGCATTTTCAACGACCATACGGAGGTAATTATTTAGACTCATCAACCGAAATAACACAAGTATTTTATTGCGAGCGTGAGCCCATAGTGACAGGCTATTTTCTTATTTTTCAGTGGCACATTATTTTCTATGATACCGTATCCCCTCTAACGAGCACATTTTGATCCAAACCATGTTCCAACTACAATCTCCATCCTGGGGAACGTCTTGATAGAATTCAAGGTATGCACCACTTAGTATATCCTTTAGCATCCAAGTGTTTTCGAGTATCAGAGCATACGTACATACCCTCATTTCACCATTTGGTGTTTTTATACAGCTACACACTGTTTTACCGGCAGACCTGCATGGTCTTAAAAATGAAGTCACTTCGTACATAAGAAGGTGGTAGAAGAACCCCAGTTTCCTCTAAGAGACAATCAGTATCTTAGGTATAGTTTATATATTTTTCAAGTCTACTTGCACTTTTCAGCAAGACTGTGAAGTTGATCACAACAAGGGAGGTTCACTCCATATTAGTTTAGAATTTATGATGTCATAATGTTTTTTCTTCCCCCTTTCGTGTCTCTTACTTTTAGATAGTTCTTACCATGTTGAAAACATTCATAGTTATTGATTTCACTGATTAGCTTTTTGTATGTTCTAGGATTTTGCCCCTGAAGAAGGGTACCTTTTGGTCCCGAAATGCATTGGGCATTGTGTCTTCGGATAATCATCTCAGATTGATTCTTGTACGACTATGAATTATGATTTTATAAATGTTTAGAAGCATGTAAATAGAATACTTGTTATGTATCAATTTACATCCCTATGCAAAACATGTTGATTGTTCTATAGTTAGAACAGATGTCCAAATAGGATACATGAACGGAAGGTATTAATGCATACATACTGCATAAAAGTTCTATGAATGAGAATTAAAGAATAGAACGCAAAATTGTATATTGTTTACTGTTTGATCAATTTACTAGCAGTTTCTCTTATATTGTTGGAAAAGATCTTTTTTCCAGTAGGAACAGTGCTCGCTACAAGTAGGTTTTCTCTACTTAGTTATTACTTTCACTCTTTGTGTTAGCCAACACAATTCTGTAGTGACGCACCCTTGGATGAGATTAGTTAATAGTTCAGCCTAAGATTACACACTGAGTGCTCCTCTTTCTCTTCTTTGTTATTTCACTTTGGCCTTCTGAGGTAGCACCCTCAATTAAACTATAACATTTATTTTGATAACGCTATAGTCGACATGGCATCTTTTGACAGTATCAGACACATCACTGAAAACAGAGCCAACACCCTAGCGTACACAGCAGAAGAAGCTACAGATATATACGCTTTGATCAATGAAATCAAATTAGTAGACACTAAAGGGGGTTCTCCAATCCAACGTCTTAAACAACTGGAATATCAGACAAGGAGGCAACTCAATCAACGTCTTCACGCATCTACGCTTGTCCAATATCACCGAGCAAAAAGAATACCGAGGGGACTAAGGATAGCACTGAGACCAATGTTATTTAGATTCCATCTGAACCCACAATTTATGGACAAATGGTTCTCCATATTAAATAAATGCTCTCTAGATCTTATCCTTCTAATCATAGAAGAATTATCACGTACCATCAAGGACTTGGATGAGGAAATCTTCAATTTAAAAAGAGATCTATCATCTGCAATAGACCCGACCATCTGGGAAACTACCCTGGAAGAATTGAACGCTAAACTTGACCGTTACAACCGAGAACTCCAGGAAGGGAAGATAAGGAAGTACCGTCGCGATACTATAGATTACAAATTAAACGAAGTCTACACGTGGACTGAGATATACGCCAAGAGACGTTTTACTCCACACAAAACTATGACTTCTAGTGAAGAAAGCATCACTACGGATCAAGATATCTCTGCATCCCGACAACCTATAGCTAAATCGGCAGTAGCGTCCGCATCTTCAACTTCAACAGTCCCCAATGTGCAAGCAGCCAACAAGACAACCACGGGTTCTTCTTTTTTATTACAGGCCACGACGGGAGGGCAACCACCACCACCGTTAGTAGAAGCACCACAAGGACAGTCAAACGTCCCACCAGGAGAGGACAAGGGAAGGTCACTTCGCAGTGGGAAAAATCTACCCTTATCATAAATATTTCGTCCCTCGAGTTATCCAAGAAACAGATTATGACCCTGAACAAAGGCATGTCCTTTGTACCGACGAATAACACTTCAGCACTTGAAACTAATGTGGCATTGTTCAAATTCATGCGCTAGCTCAGACTTCGTCATTACTTCAAGAACGTTGGAATGCCAATCGGATCAAGACCTATCATTGGAAGAGATGAAGTTTAAACCCAAAAGTAAATATATGGCTCCGACATCTCACAAAATCCTAGATTTTTTTGAGGACACTGTCAAGAGGGATTTATCCAGGATCAGATACACATCTATGAAAAACAAGAACTTTACGGTCCATGACTACCATACAGTACAATCGATTACTCGAAACTCTAAACTCACTTTAATACCAGCAGACAAGGGCGGCGCCCTTGTCATCATGGACACAGAATATTACAACAGGAAAGTATGTGAACATGTCCAAGACCAACAGACTTATCTATTACTTGACAATGACCCTACTAATCTCTTACAGAAGGCTTTATCTGAATTGCTACAAGAAGCCTGCACAGCCGGGATTATCTCTGACACACAAAAATTGTTTCTCACTACACCAAACCCAAGAAGACCGTCACTCTATATGACACCCAAGATCCACAAACACCCTACAGATCCCCCATTCCGACCGATCGTTTCAGGCTGCAGCTCTATCTTTGACCCCATTGGAAAATATTTAGATCATTTTCTACAAGAATTTGTACAATCGTGGTGCACCTACATCAAGGATACCACCCACTTCTTGTCTAAATTGGAATCTATCCAAGAATATTTCAGGGAAGATTGGATACTGTGCACGATCGACGTGACTGCACTATACACATCCATCAATCACCAACAAGGGATGGAAGCAGTGGAATGGGCACTGCTACAGATGAAGTTATGTCAAGAAAAAAGACTATTCATCTTGAAATTGTTAAATTTTTGTCTAAACAATAGTTATTTCCAGTGGTAAGATCAATTTTTTGGGCAGATGACCGGAACTAGCATGGGATTCTCTGGGGCTCCAGCCTATGCTAATATATTCATGTCGCTCTTTGAGCATGAACACATTCTAACGAACCATCAATGGAATCAAGGCATAGTAATGTATGGCCGGTACATTGACGATATTTTTGTGATATGGTCCAAAACTCAACAAGAACTTGAAGGTTTGATCGCTGATCTGAACACAAAGAACCCAAGGATTCAGTTCACCCACAATATAAGTCTCGATTCAGTCCATTATCTGGATGTACTTGTCACCAAGGATCCGACTGACAAAAAATGAATGACTGATGTGTACATTAAACCCACTGATAGAAACAATACTCTGATGTATACTAGTTTTCACCCCAAAAGTCTGATTACAAACTTACCATACTCTCACTTTTTGAGAATAAAAAGAATTTGTGCTACTCCAGATATATTTGACAAACAAATAAAAGTTCACCGCAATAGGTTTGAACAACGAGGATATCCAGCTGAAATCTTGGATCAATGTATTGACAGACTAGCCATTACTGATCGCCAAGCACTGCTGACTTCCGCTATTAAAGCACCTACACGCGAATTTACATTTGTTTCGAAATTTTCCACATCAGCCAATCAAATCAAACACATCATACTCAAAAGATGGGAATTACTCCAAAATGAAAGTGAATTCAAAGGTATTTTCCTTGAGAAACCTATATTTGCCTACACAAGAGGTCGCAACTTGATGGATATAATTCGGTCATCTAGCAATTCACAAACTCAATCTGATTACAAAGAAACCATGAAATTTCAGAATTGCATACATTGCAACAATATCATTACTGGTAACCCTTTAACTCATCCCATGACAGGCAAGAAAATCAAACTCAAGCACACATCAGATTGCAACAGCACCAATTTAGTTTATTGTCTCAAATGGCCCGTGTGGGAAATTATACGTGGGTAAAACCGAACGTAAACTAAAAATCAGGCTTACAGAGCACAAGAGCAACATTCAGGCTAAGAACAAAAGTACCCCCATAGCTATTCATTGGGACGAAAGTCACCACAATATAGCACAACTACGTGCTCAGATAATTGAGGTGGTACAGAAAAAGGAAGGGCTAGACAACTCTGCTAGACTACTACAGCGTGAAATTTATTGGATTGACGTTTTATGTACAGGTATTCCAAATGGCCTTAATGATCGTGTGGATCTTGGATGTTTTTTATGATCCCCAAGGTTATATCTTCGACCACCATGAACCACTAGTGCTAATCTTCTAACTGTGCCGAAGATCCGGACTTCGCACTGGGGAGGTCGGAGTTTTCACTATGGCACTTCCAAGTTGTGGAATTTGCTGCCACCTGAGATTAGGAAGGCTAGCTCTCTTATGAGCTTCAGGAAATCTTTGAAAACTTGGTTGTTTCAGTGAGATGAGTCGATTGGGGTGCTACTCTTGGTTCCGTTTTAGCGCCGAGACACCATTTTTGGTATTTTTGCGCTTTACAAATGTCATTATCATTATCATCATTATCATTATCACTTCTCCAATATAGATATGACCCCCATATTAGCATAGCACTTAAAGTCCATGAGTTATCAAACTTTTTCATACTGTTTTCAGGCAGGTTTTGCCAATAATGTGTTTCATTATCTTGTTTTGCGTTATTGATTAGTAGTATGACACTGTATAAGATTTTATCAAGATGTCTTGTTTATGTCAGCATACCTTGTATCTCGGTTTATTAACATGCCATGTCACAGAATAATAGCTGCTTGGGATGCTATATTTCCCCAACAAGATCATGAAACACGAAGGAGCATGATGCAACAATGTTTATTATGCCTTTAACCAACTACATTGTGATAAATGTGTATGATATATGCAATGACACAGACTTGGATTATGGGTAAACACACTATTATAGTATCAGGACTGATGGCAATATATAACTATGTATGTGACATTTGTAATTTTGTTAAATGCCTAGAAACTTAGTAACAGGATTGTGATCAACCTCCGGTTAAGCTCTGAATGCATGGGTTTATAGTACCTTGTCCTATGACTCACACTCTTTTATGCAGCATCAGCTTCATTTGTACAAATTGGCCGCCTTACATTTCAATGACATAGAAATCCTAATTATCGAGTACTGCCACACACTGGTGGAGTATCTTCTTTTCATATCTGATTAGAATTTTTTGTTTTTTCTCAGATACCCGTTATAACATCGCACGAGTCAGAGGGTTACATGGAAACATAAAACTCCCTGACTATCTTCCAAGCCTAGTCATATTCATTCGTTCTAATTTTTAGATCGGCACAACCTAGTTTGTTACGCTAGGCAGTTACCATGGGACTACATTTCCCACAATCACCCGTATACCTTTTCCATTAGGGGAACTCTTTATATAGCCGTGTTGTAACCTTCCGTGGTTACTTGAGAGTTCGAAACTGGAGTAGCTGACATAGGAACAGCGTACCACGAAGACGCGGAGGTAAACTTGTTTATCTTAGTGCTGACCGTGTAGATTGTCATTTTTTCACAAACAGTCACGCAATATTAGTGACATATTATGTTTACGTTTTTGTAGTGGCCCGCTCTGCATTACTACCCCGCAGTTGCGTCTTAACGGGTGAAACGTTCCCGCATTTTCAACGACCATACGGAGGTAATTATTTAGACTCACCAACCGAAATAACACTAGTATTTTATTGCGAGCGTGAGCCCATAGTGACAGGCTATTTTCCTATTTTTCAGTGGCACATTATTTTCTATGATACCGTATCCCCTTCAACGAGCACATTTTGATCCAAACCACGTTCCAACTACAATCTTTATCCTGGGGAACGTCTTGATAGAGTTCAAGGTATGCGCCACTTAGTATATCCTTTAGCATCCAAGTGTTTTCGAGTATCAGAGCATACTTACATACCCTCATTTCACCATTTGGTGTTTTTATACAGCTACACACTGTTTTACCGGCACACCTACATGGTCTTAAAAATGAAGTAACTTCGTACATAAGAAGGTGGTAGAAGAACCCCAGTTTCCTCTAAGCGACAATCAGTATCTTAGGTATAGTTTATATATTTTTCAAGTCTACTTGCACTTTTCAGCAAGAAAGCCCTGTTTACATCTGGTGTCCTTTATCTAACCCACCCAGAGGTCGAGTTTCCGGGTCATACTGCACAGTCCATTTTTGCTGCAGCTACTTTCAAGTTTAACATTAAGATTCCAACTTCAGTCGTATTGCATGTAACTAAAAGGTACGTGCGTAGTGTAATTGTGGCACTAGGTCTATCACACATCAAATTATAATATGCGAGTAGCATGTTATTTTCACTACTGTTTCTTTATATCATTGAGCGCCTCATAATTCAGACCTTTTCAGGTGCCTTATTTCATAGTGTATTCTACATAGCATGTCAGAAAGGTGTTCTTTGTATGTAATTTTAGTTTTCATATATCTGTAAAGTTTTCTACACTTATGTTTGGCTTAACACTAGCCCTAGCTATATCACTCTAATTATGGATGATCGTCATTATGTTTTTTTACTCTCATGGAACACCAGAAGTGTATGTTTAATATCCATTTAGTAGGTTCATCTAGGCAAACATATGATGTTATCTGTATTATGCTATATCATAGATGTTTAGACTGTGAAGTTAATCACAACAAGGGAGGTTCACTCCATATTAGTTTAGAATTTATGATGTCATAATGTTTTTTCTTCCCCCTTTCGTGTCTCTTACTTTTAGATAGTTCTTACCATGTTGAAAACATTAATTGTTATTGATTTCACTGATTAGCTTTTTGTATGTTCTAGGATTTCACCCCTGAAGAAGGGTACCTTTTGGTCCCGAAATGCATTGGGCATCGTGTCTTCAGATAATCATCTCAGATTGATTCTTGTACGACTATGAATTATGATTTTATAAATGTTTAGAAGCATGTAAATAAAAGACTTGTTCTGTATCAATTTACATCCCTATGCAAAACATGTTGATTGTTCTATAGTTAGAACAGATGTTCAAATAGGATACATGAACGTAAGGTATTAATGCATACATACTGCATAAAAGTTCTATGAATGAGAATTAAAGAATAGAACGCAAAATTGTATATTGTTTACTGTTTGATAAATTTACTAGCAGTTTCTCTTATATTGTTGGAAAAGATCTTTTTTCCAGTAGGAACAGTGCTCGCCACAAGGAGCTCTCTGTACCTCATCGATGTGGCCTTGAGAAGTAAATGGCTCTGAATCACTGCAGGAGTACCCGGAAGGGTGAGTTGTGGTAATATGTTGTTTTATTGTTATTCAAAGTATTGGTTTCAAGGTGGTTCATAAGCTGCTACCTAGTCCTTTAACACTTTAAAAATTCAGTCAAGTTCAAACTTGATGGACCATATTATTATTTTTTTCTTTTTTAGGTATCACCAAGTGCAAAAAACTTGTGTGGACCGTTCCAAAAACATATAGCGGGCTTAGAGCCTGTCCATTGCTTACCATTTGTTGGCTTTATATTCAATCTCGCTTGCCTCTTATTCAATGGCTTGCCTTCCTCTTCTTATGTTTGTCCCGCCCAGGGAGCATGGCCACTTTTCGATTCATTTGATTTCCTAATTTGTATCACTTTTAGGGAGCAACTTTTTTCTTTTTCATCAAGTAATTGCATTTTCTTGCTCTCGCTTGTGCTGCTTAACCCTTTTCAAATTGCCCCCTTCATTGCCTTCCCTTCACTCCCTTTTGGTCCTCTCCTGTCGCAGACCTTCAAATACATGTTTTAATTAAAATGCACTCTTTATTGAGAGCTGTTTAATATTTTTCTATATTCCACAAAGCTTTTTTATCATTCATTTTTCTTTGCCCCCACATACTCCTCTCACTTTACTCCCACAAACCACCCCCCCAAAAAAAAGTCTCAATTCATTCCTCTTTTTTCCCCCATCACCTTGTGGTCATTTCAATATTGATTTTATTTAAATTGTTTGGGTGGGCCTGGATAGCTAACATATGCTGCAAAGCCAATCTGCTAGCCGAAAAGCATTCTTGCTTTATTAAAATGTCATTTTTCTTTACTGATCTAACGATCTCGATCAATAAATTAAAAGAAATGCCACCCAATTCATTCCGAAAGCATGTGTGTAACTACAGAAAGCTGCAGTTGGCAGCAATAGCAGCAGGACTGCTCCTTTTTAGGTGAAGCCTACCAGACAGCGCTGATGACGGGATGCATACGACATATTGTGGGCTTAACAAGAACACAGAGGGACTTGCAGCCTGCCTATTGCTTACCATTAGTTAACTTTACTGTCACCCTCATTTACCTGTTTCTTTTCTCAGGGGTTGCCTTGTCCATCTTCTTTCTGTCTGTACCACCCCTATGGCATAATCGATTTACTTGCGTGCTTCCACTGCCCACTGTTATGGAACTACTTTTTTTCTTTTGACTCAAGCACTTCACAGGAGCGGATTTGTTTTCCAGCTGTCTCCCTAAAGTGCTTCTTTTCTGCCTACCCTCTTACTCTCTCTCACCTGCATGCTTCATCCCCGCTCCAAATGTGGTTAGATCTGCCTTGTGGGATTCTCCTTACTGTTTTGCCTTCTTGGCCGAGTGCTTCTTCCCCCACAGGTCAATATTGCTCTATCTCTCACCTGTGACTTTTCCCCAGCCCCCACCCACGCCTTCTGAGTTGCTTTACCCCACCCTCGCTTTTCTTATTACTCCCCTCCACTCATGCCCCCATTATGCTCTCCACATCCCCTATGTTGCTTCTGTGTCCCCACCACCTCCTGTTGCTTCCCCAACCCGTTTTATAAGAGAAAAAAACACTTTTGCATGGTGCACGCTCTTCCAAAATGGTGCGGGTGGTGTGCCATAGGCTTTTTTTTTATTCTTATGTACCCATATGCACAGCACTGGAAATGCTGTACTGCATCGCGAAACCAATAGGGTCTAAACACGAGATCTATGGACTTGGACAATGCTTGTATTGAGATTTTTTTTTCATTTTTGTGACTGGTCAAGGCTGTTTTTCTAAAGATTGCTGCATTTTATAAGGACTAAAACTGTTTTGTGCTAGAGAGCCTAATATCTGTGCTTTATTTAACAGTAATAAATGCTGATATTTCTTTTATCAAGATCAGATGCAAAGCCGTGCTGTGACCCTTAAATTCTTTTTTATTTTATTTTAACTCTTTTTATTCAGTTTTTGATATTTTATATATCAGCACAAACTCATGAAGCAAAATTATACAGTGAGGTTAGAGCCAAGTTCATTGGTAGTCATAGCATCTTCAGAGGAATGAGCCTTCAATCCTCCAGCTACCAATCATTTACAAACATATACAAAAATATAAAAGTCATAAATCAAATGTATTCAGTGAGGTTAGAGCCATCTTTCTTAGTAGTCATAACATCAAAAGAAAAATGGGCCTTCGAGCCACAGGCACCTATTACCAATCAAAAACGAATATATACGATACTGAACCATAACAGTTCCACCCCATAATTTAATCCGGGGGCAAAGTTTAAACATTGCCCTCCATAAATCATACATAAAGTGACCATGGGAGTTTAGGAACATTTGAGCTAAAATCCCTCTGGAAATTTCCGCCCGTCCTGCCCAGCATACCAGCCTACATTAGTTATCATTCTCTCGATCCTTCCACCTTGCTAGGGGAGCCCAGATGCGCCGTCCCATCAGTCTCGCCTTTTTACCCTTCCTCTCATAGATAGCTCTTTCCATAACAAACAATGAGAGTGAACGCGAAAACCACTGCTGAAACGTTAGGGGCAGCGGATCAAGCCAGGCGGTGGCGATACTCATCTAAAGCCATACCCAAAAAGAGAAATTGATAAGCCGGATCCTGCAGTTCGCCACTGCTAACTCCAGGCAAAATCAAAGCAGGCGTTAGTGTAACTTTCAGCCCTAGTGACGAAACTAAACATTTTATGATAGATTCTAGCAGATTTTCAAGGCGTGGGCAAGATGCAAACATATGTACAAGGTCAGCAACAGGTGCACCACACTGCGGGCAAGTAATCCCTACTGAGCCGCCCCACAGTGCTATTCTCGCTGGGGTATGGTAAAATGCAAAGCTAGTCTTATAATGCTGCGCTTGAAGCCCAGCCGAGCACAGAGCCATCTCGCCTAATTCTAAAGAATCTTCGAACCTCTCTGGTTCAGCACCCACCTGTTCCATCGATTTTCCTGCATGTTTAGTCACATTGTATTGCTTTAATGCTACTAATTCTGCATACAATAGCCTGATAGTACCCTTCGTGCTGCCCCTAATAATATCTATAACTTTGTTTCTGCTAAACCCGTAAAGCCCCCCCACCTTCTTGCAAAAAAACTGTGCAACTGTAGAAATTTGAAAAAATTGCCTCTATCAATTCCAAACTCCGACTGTATATCCCCAAACTGGCGTAAGTCTTTGTTCTGAATTAGATCCCCCACCTTCCGGACCCCCTTATCTGACCAATCTGCAGTAATCTCATTCGAAAAGATTTAAGGAAACATAGGGTTTTTATAAAGCTGGGTATAATGGTTAAACATCCCAAGACCAGTCTTTTTTTCAGTGTAACCTAGATTTTGAAGGCAGCTGCGCAAGTCTTAAATGTTGTGAAGAACTGAAATCTTAATTCTCAGAGGTCTCACTAATATAACAAAGAACTTGGCACAGAAGCTGAAATATGAAAAGACATCTTTATTAAACTTAAATAAGTGAGGCTACGTCACCCAGAAGCCTTAGCAACTGAATGAGGCAGTCTGAGGAGTACAGAGAACAGAGGCCTTATATATGCTTAGGGTTACAAAACTCAGCATCCGGACCACCATTAATTATACAGAAACGCCCAACATTCCTTCTTACACATGCCGGACAAACCCGTAATAAAAGACCACAACCCATATCGTAAACAGGCCATAAAAGAAGGAACAGAAACAGATGAGAAATGGAATAAGGGGTGTGTGTGTGTGTGTGCATACCAAACTTTACAATGTCCTGTGCTTTGATCCTCAATCTTGATCAGCTACTGGGCAAGGAACTGGCCTAACAAGGTCAGCTTCAGGCAGCGGGGTCAGTTCACTCATCTCATCTAAAAGTCAGTTAACATGCACTCGTTTGGCCGTAGTCATCGGCCTATGTGAGGGCAACCACAAAATGGCTGCCATGCACAAAATGGAACCCATGGCTCAGAACGAAATCTCCAAATACATAGTGAATCCGTCGGTCTACCATAACAAGATCACTCGTACTAGCCAAACTCACTAGTTACGGTTCGCTACTATCAAATTCGTAACAAAACTATGACATTTATAAAACGGGTTCAGAATTCACGGAACCTCAGTTGTCCTTTTATAATAACTTGGCTCTGTAAATTTCATAAAACAGTTCACGGCCTGATCCCCGAGCAACAGCTTGTATACATCAGGGAGCCCTGTTTCCCCTTCAACGTCCCCAGAAGGTGTACCAAATAATATACTCACATATTGAAGTGCTGCTGCCCAATAATACATTCTAAAATCAGGAACAGCAGACCCCCCTCACTCCCGTGGTAGTGATATAAACCTAAGGGCCCTCCTAGTTTTCCCATGTGCCCAGATGAATCAATTTACTATACTCTCCAGCGTTACAAACCAGTGTTTCTCAAATTCCATCGGTATTGCCCTAAACAAATATAGAATTTTTGGTACAAACATCATCTTCACCACATTACAGCGGCCCACTAAAGATAAATGTAAGTTATTAATTCTATCAAAATCAGATCTCGCCTTCCTGATTACTGGCTCAATGTTCCTCGCAACCATTCTCACCAGATCTGACATAATAGTTATTCCTGAATACACTACTGATTCTGTTACTCGAGGATCCGCAATAATAGGGGGCTTGTTCTTTATGACTTGGGTTTTAGACTTGTTTAGTGCGAAACCCTGAAAATCTGCCAAACTCTTGTGCAACTGACTCCACCACCCTGAGTGCAATGGAAGGATTTGCCGTAACAATTTAGATTCCAAGCCCTGACAGACAATAGGGTGAATTCCATTATTACCCTCGAATAAGCGAATTAATGGATTGATGTATATAGCAAATAGCAGGGGTGAACATAGGCACCCCTGACGAGTCCCCCGCTCAATATTAAAAAGTGAGGTATAGCCACCATTTAGCCTTAAGCAAACTGTGGGTGCCCTATATAGTACCTGAATGGCTTTGATAAACCCCCCGCCCAAACCAAATCATTTCATTGTTTCCCACAGGAAATCCCAGGAGACCCTATAGAATGCTTTCTCAGCATCCAATAACAGAGCGAACATAGGGTCCCCTGAGATCTCTGTTGCGTCGAGAAGTGTTAGCACTCGACGCACATGTTGCGTTGTTCCTCGACCAACTATAAACCAATGTTGGCAGGGGTGGATTGTTTTCCTCATAATATTATTTAACCTTGTGGCCATAGCCTTTGAAAATGTTTTAACATTGCTGTATAAAAGTGTTATGGGCTGGTAGGAACCTGGCTCCCTCTGTGGCTTATCCTTTTTTAAGAGAACCACTATGTCCGCCCTGGCCCATGACTCCGGTGCTAATCCCCCCTTTGAGCTTGCTGAATAACCTCGGTCAAATCAGGGAACATTGTTTACAACAAAACTTTTACCCCGCACTACCATTACAACGCAGGATTTACAACGAAAGTCGTTACAACTACTTTCGCTGGAGGGCGCTGTTGGATAGGGAATAGTTTAATTTCTATCCAACACCTTCCCTACTTTCCACGGGGACTGGAGTTGGAATAGAAAATTAAACTATTCCACTATCCAGCGCCCCCCAACGCAAGTCGTTGTAACGACTTGCGTTGTAATTCCTGCATTGTAAAGGCATGCGTGGTAAAAGCATGCGTTGAAACGTCATACATCCGGTCAAATCAGGTCCTATTATATCTACAAAAGTTTTATAGAACTTTAAAGGGATCTGGTCACGGCTGGCACCCTTGCTAGATGGTACATTTAGCAGAGCGCTCATTATTTTCTCATGTGTTAGAGCCTTCTCGAGAGCCCCCCTGTCTGTTGGATCCACCCGCTGCAGGGAAACCTTATCTAAGTACTCCTGTATTGCCATTGGCGTCTCTAAAGACTCTTTGCTATACAGCTGTTGATAGAATTGCTGGAACGTCTCTTGAATCCCTAGGGAGACAGCTATTATAATCCTATTAGCATCAAAGATTTCGGATATCTCTCCTGCAGCAGCTTTTTGTCTCACTCTCACAGCCAGTGTATGCTCTACCCGCTCGGTGTACTTGTGACAGTGTTCTCTTTTTGCCCAATAAGTTTCTGCAGCTTTGACGGCTATCCGTTCTCCTGCTTCAGCCTTAATTACGGCCAACTGTAGCATTATATATTCAGTTGGACTGCCCGTATTAACAGCCGAGGCCAGCGCCTCTTCTTGCTGAATTAGCTGTCTCTAACCACCTACTCATGCTGTGCCTCCTTCCTTTGAAGGTGCATACTATAACTCATTGTTTCCCCTCTGACCGCTGCTTTAAAAGCATCCCAAACTATCCCTGCACTTGTACTCTCACAAATAAAATCTCAGAATTCCTTAATCCACCCCTTCATATGAGACACTTACTCTGGATCATGTAGAAGCCTCCTTTCGAAAGTCTAACCCCGAGTTTGCTTGGCCCTCCCGGCGAAGTTAACTATGAGAACTAGTGGATTATGATCCGAGAGTATGAGAGGATACTTCTCAATCCTAAAATTAGAGATAAACTGGTGAGATAAAAAAAAATAATCAAGTCAGGTGATAGCCTTGTGTGGTACAGAGAAAAAGGTGCTGCCGGGGTCTGTGGGTTTCATATGTGCCCATGCATCCGTCAGACTGTTGTTTTGATTTGTTAAAGCTACACCGACCCTTCTTTTTCTAATGGAGTATCTTCTTCCTGGGATACCCCAATGCACCCCCAGCCCATTAATATTCAAATCCCCACAAACACTCACCGGGGGAGGCAAAATTGTGAGATCGGAGTCCAAAAATTCAAGCATATCCGGGTCATCACACGTTGACCCATATAATGAGCATATTGTGAATTTTTCACCTCCCACTAAACATTCGACCATCGCACACCGGCCCCATTGATCAGCAGATTTTCTTATAACCTTTATGTCACTCCTACGAGTTAGGATAGCTACCCCTCTAGTGCGGGTACCCTGTGCGGTGCACACCATAAGCTTATATCCTAGCTGTTCCAGGATACGAGCTCTGATACCTTCTATATGTGTTTCTTGGACACAAAGAATATCTATATGTATATGTAAAGATTTAAAGAGAATTGCAGCCCGCAGATGTTAATTGAAGCTATTCATATACTCATTATGTTATACTTCCCCAATTCTTACAAAAAAGACCCTATCATCCAACCATCTTTTAATACATCAGAGTTTAATCTTGTTCTTCCAGATTTCATTCTGCTCATGCTTTGATTTAAAGTGCCCATCTCAATCCCTCCCCTCACATATTGTGCTGTGTCAAATTGTGCTGACCCAGTGCCCAACTTCTCCCACAGAATCCCCCCACCCCAGTCCAAGTAACCGCACATTATTGCGGCGCTGCCTGTTTTCAAATTCCCCAAGCTTCCAGCATACATCCAGTGACTGCTTTTCTTGTGTAACCTTGAAAGCCTGTAATTTGTCAACCTCCACCTCCACGGCAGTGGTTCTTTCTTCAACTTGTGTGACTCGTTCGGTAATATCAGTGCACACCTTATTCACCTTGCGGATCGCCCCTTGCAATTCTTTAGTGGCCTGTGACAATCTTCTACTCTCCTGTCTCGCCTCTCCCTGCATCTGCTTAAGGGGGTAGCTTAAGGGTAGCATACAGTAGCTCCAAAGTTGGAGGTGGAGCCATGGATTCTGGATTGTTAGGACCAGCAGTACCACTGTGTATAGCATTTCCACGCTCAGATCCACAAACAGTGCTCGAGGCCAACATAGTTGCAGAATAATCCCATTCGAGTTTCCGAGTAGTTGAGTCTAAGGATCTAGCCTTAGCCTTAGCCCGTCGCTTTGAGTTAGTAGACCGGCTGCGTTGTGTTTTCTGTGTCGCGTATGACTCCCCTGAGACTGTCTCTCTGATGTCCCAAGTTCACTACACTGCGATGAATCCGAGTCATCATTTAAAGAGAAGAACTTATCCCCCTCTGGGGATATCAGAGGGGCACTAGACCATATTGGTGTCATGCCATGGTTGTTCTGGTTATTCTGGCCATTAGACTCAATACTGGCATTACCCCCCCCCCCTCGTCCTCCAGCCTTGCTGGCTGTGCATCAGACTGTACCTGCGCCGGTGTCTGCAGCTGTCATGTGCGGGTAGAGCTGCGGTTATATCAGAGCATATATTTAAGCTTACCACGATAGTGCTGCCACTGCGGTTGCCATTACCTTTGCCGCTCTCAGATTCTACAACTGCAGTCATGGAGCATGTAGCCTCCTTGGCCAGTTTACCAGAGAGACATACTCCAGCCGGCAATGGAATTCACTCCATACACTCGCCCAGAGGCTGTGCCAGCTAACCTGTCAGGGACCCGACAGCGTTTCCCAGTTCATTATTTTCAAGATCACGATCCTGACCTCGGACCCCACTCGGCTCCAGTCCGGGATTTGCATCTGCACCAGTGTTAGCAGCAGACTGAGGTGAAGGACTACGATGACCAGAATCCATCTCTTCAGCCATGATAGCATTGGTACCATCCGCATCCTGACCTAAGTTACCCGAATTTAAATCGGGGTCCCTCGGTCCATCTGACCCCCCAGAGCAGCCGGGACAGCTGGAGCACCGGGGCCAGCAGTGTTCGGCTCCGTCATCGCTCTGAATGCTTCTGCGACTGTCGGTTGCCGCAGGGAGCCCTCCCGGGCGGCAGCAGCTTGTATTAAGAATCTTTTTTTTAAATTTTTGTGACTGGTCAAGGCTTTTTTTCTAAAGATTGTTGCATTTTATAAGAACTAAAACTGTTTTCCGCTAGAGAGCCTAATATCTTTGCTTTAATTAACATTAATAAATGCTGATATTTCTTTCATCAAGATCAGATGCAAAGCCGTGCTGTGACCCTTAAAATTCTAAATGCCTTCACGAACTGATTACTGCATCCAGTACCGTGAGTAAGCACATTATCAGGTTTTAGATTCACCCCTGCAATGCTGCCTGAGGAAAATCATGCTCTTTAAGTGATTAAGTGCTTTAAGACAATTGCTTCTACTTGTCTGAGACAAATGCCTCAGAATGCGGCGACCTGCAAGCGCCAAGGCCCTGCACAGTTCAAGCCTTGATATGTGCAATGTTGACCCATGTCGGCGCTCGTTTGGCCTCCCAGCAGGCTTCTTGGGTTTCGGCTGATTCTATAGACAGGTAGAATTCCACATTTCTGTATTTAACCTTTGTGGACCACTGGGCACATTTGTCTCGGGCTAGCAGCGCTCAAGCATGAAGGAATTTCTCAGCTGGCTCCCTTCCAGGGTGTGACAGATTAAACTGCCTTCAGCAAAACAAAGAGGTTGGTTCGGTGACTCCCATAACGGGATGTGTCTGCGACAAACAGTTACTGCAAACAAGACCAGAGCAGGCTAGCAAGCAGATGTTTAGTTTAGTTTAGTTCAAATTGCATTTATAAAGCCCTTAATATCCCTGATGAGGCGTTGCAGAGCTTTACAGCGAGTAGCACGCTACCCAGGAGCCCATGGTTAGCGGTCAGTCCATTAGTTATCTGGGTTAGTTTTGCATGCTCATTCGTGTATTCACTCCAGTTTCTTTGTGATACATTATTACCATAGTTGTACGTGAGAAGCAGATGCTTGCTAGAATTGAGTAAATATTGTTATGGTTTCCAAAAAGAGCTTAAGGCTAATAGGCATGAGATTTAGAGTAGTTAATATACAGAAAAGTTAGGCAGAAAGGAAGCAAATGTGTATTAAAAAAATAAAGGATGAAAGTAAGTAAAAGTTTTCTTGAAAGTCAATCTTTTATGCAGGATTTTAAGAAATATAGCTGGTAGTAGAGATTTTTTGCACGCCGCATGTGGATGTGAACCAATTGAAAGAAACAGTTTTAAATTCTGCGCCTAAAGAATGTATATTTTACAATCTTTCTAGAGGCACTTAGAAGGTGGCACAGAAACCTCTTGCACTGAAAAAAGAAGCTCATTGTTTGTTTAGACCCCTTCAAAGTCACTGTCAAACATTAAGCACATCAAGCTTAAGAACATTAAGACATTAAGCACATCCCATTACCTGTAATTACAATTTGAGAGCACCACCTTCGCCACACTCTGCAATGCAAGTAAGTCTTTCAAACTCAGAAATACCCTTATGTTTATCTACTAGCTGTATATTCAAGAACATAAAGTATTATGCTTATACAAATCATTTGCACCATACTCAAACTTCACATATAATATAAGACACGTTATGTAAACACCCACCACCTTAAAATATAATAAGGCAATTGATAAACCCATTGCAGTAATCATTAGTAAATTCGGTGCATGCTTGTGACCCATTCAATGCCTGGGCCTGAAGGTGCTGTCCTCCTGCACCCTCCCTGAAAAGCATCAGGCCCCACAGAACCTACACCACGTCGTGCAGATTTGATGTCTGAGGCCATCTTGATCCTCCAATATCCCCCTTGCCTCGTGGTGGAGCACATCTGACCCTAAACCA
The DNA here is from genome assembly GCF_964263255.1 of Lissotriton vulgaris. Lineage (NCBI taxonomy): Eukaryota > Metazoa > Chordata > Amphibia > Caudata > Salamandridae > Lissotriton > Lissotriton vulgaris. The sequence goes on from NC_141691.1 coordinate 638,996,191, forward strand.
CTGTTGACGTTGGATTAATGGCTTGTGATGAGAAAATGTCACTTCATAAATTGTGCCAGAAGAGATCTGACTAATTCTCGAAATAAAGAGAACAAAACATTTTTCTAACAAATTTCTTAGGACTCCGCGTCACTGCCATTATTTTGCAGATTCCGAGGCACGACTATTCTGTATCATGTGATAAAATCCACTGAATGCACTTGCTTGTAAACCTTAAGTTTCAACAAAGCTGTAAAACCATTGATCTTGAAAGGACTACCATATTCTAAAGCATAGGGCCTGGGTTGGAGGAGAGTAGTAACAACACAGTCCCTCAAAATCAGTAGATCTTCTGTAGGCACCTCTGGCGGTTGAGCTGGCGAAGTAGGATTTGCCTCTACAGTGGATCCAACACTAACAGGGACACCTCTGGCTCAGCTTCTGGGTCTACCATAGAGTGGTTCAAATTCCATTAAAGATGGTGGCTGTTCTGCTGCCGCTTCTATGATGACAGGTCACGTTAGCCCTGCGAAAGACTGCCATGGAAAATGTGGTTGACTTTTATGGAAAGGTGTATATTGTATTTCTAACGTTCTGGAAAACACCCACCACTCTAAGTGAGATCATGCTTAATATAAAAAAAAGTAAACAAAATAATGAACAAGAAACGTTAACATTACTGACCTTAGGCAGAGAGACAGACTGTACGAGCCTAGCATTTCTTGTGGGTTCATTGTGATGTTCAGTATCCCATTTAGCCATCAAAACACACACAAAAACACAACACAAAGAAGCAATAGCCATAAATAATAATGAGATAATGCTACTGGAGACACTGACCAAAATTAGCCCCAATTACTGTATTAAAAAGTGTGACCAAAACTCATTTTTGGCTGTTACTGTTTAATTTCATTGAAAGTAGAAAGCTACATAAGTCTGAGGACTTCATGCTGGTAGGCACCTGCAGTAGTCCACATTTGTGGCTTTGCTGTACATGGAGTTTCTGGTCACTTGCGTGACCTTCATTGGCTCCGGGTAGAGAAGCGAGTTAAGTTCTAAGCCCTGAGCTACATGTTTAAAATCTAAACAGGTGTAGCCCCCCAGTATCTGCAGTCCTTAGTTCAGCCCTACGCGCCTTCGCTCGTCCACCCAAGGGAAATTCTTAATATCTGTTTACAACAAATATCTAACAGGCTTTTGGTGTGTTTAATTTTGCTCTAGAGATTTTATTTTTATTCTTCATGTTTGCAAATATGCACACTTTTTCATGAAAGAGCTACACAGCAAGGTATTAAGTGGTTTATGGGACAGGTGATGATGTGACCATGCATTATATGGGGTACAGTTCCCCTGGCTTATATGTGATAAGGATATTGCAAGTCACTTCCAAGTTTCATAATCCTATAAAGGAACTCCTCCTAGGGCCTCATTCCTCCATATTTTTATGGAACGCCTTTGTGCCTTTCAATATCTCTATAAGGTACTGCAGGGGTACTTTAGCTCTTATATTCTAGGACCTTTAATGTGAAATTGGAACAGCGTGTATCTTATCAACTATGACTGAGTGTAAGTAGACAAAACATGGTTAAGGCTACTGAGACATGCAATGGTTAGGTGATATGATGTTAAGTTATGGATGAACGCTGTTCCACATTTAGGCGTCATTACAAGTGCCCTGCTCCATTCCACCACATGTGCAAACGCATGTTTGCTCGGGTGTCACAGGTGTAAGGGGATTGGATTTTTCTGACTACTCTCAGATTTCCCCAGATAAACATCATTAGGTCAAAGCCGCTGATATTTACTGGGTGAAAAATCCTGGCAAATACCCGGAATGCTAAATTTTGATACAGAAAGCTCCAAAATCCACATGATAATTTCGGTTTTATTGGGGAAAACTCATACATAATAAGTGCTGTTTATTTGACCTCTTAATTTCCAGGGTGCGATAGCCATTCTTGTTACTTTGAGGGACCTGTAATTGACCCTATAGTCTTTGAAAATACTGATGATCTAGAATAGTAATATTTATTTCCACTTTCCTCCTTAAGCTGGCATCCTTAGACAAAACATTGTATAATATTTAATACGTTCCGTAAAGTGTAGAACAACAGCAGCATTTTCTATAAACCTCAATACCATTTCTGGGTGGCCTGATGAGAAAGCAAACGTACATATTAGACAGAAAGTCGCCCAAAGCCAAAGCACCAGATGGCTTCTAGCTAGCAGATGTCCCCATGTATTTAAAATAAAATTAGTATGACTCAGCGGGTCAAGCTTGGGTTGGTTGGTAGCAAGGATGCAATTGATTCTGCTTTGACGTGTGTGGAAGCTTGCACCAGATGAATAAAAATATATTTTTGCCCGGAGCACGTAAGGATGTCACCTTTGTCCTTTAGGGAAGATGTTGATTCCCATAATTAAGGGAAGCCATGTTTGCAGAGTTGTATGTTACTACCAGAGGTTGCATACGTGTTGCCAGAAATGGGAGAACGTGCATGGGTTCCCTTCACAGCTGCAGTGTTCACTTGCTCAAGACTAAGACGTGTAGCATGAAGAAGCTGTCAAGTTGTGACGTGTCTGTGAAGAGTGCTTTTTTCTAAATCTACAGAAGAGAATGTACCCTACAGTGTGAAGAATATAGGAAATAATATGTAAATGCATTAACTACTTTCTAGAGGGGCATTTTAGTCTTTCTAAGTAATCCTCCGCCTAGAAGAGGGAAATCGTGCTGCTGGTCGTCACTGATGAATCAACTTTTCCTCTGTTTCTCTGACCTCTGCCCCATTCTTGTTTAAGGAACCACCACCTGCAACCCATCAGCCTGACTGTAATGTCTTCCTCAAGCGTGACCAGATTGTATCACACATGCTTTTACCATGCAGATGCGTTCACTACTCATGGTTCAGTAAAACACATACACACACATACATATATATATATGCATAGCAGCTCCACACTTCACCTCCTCCGTGCACCCGCAATTATGACCGCTTCCAACCTCGTTCTATCATGTACGAAATGAAACACTCACAGGGTTTAGTTCAGCCGTACTTTGGGGCATATTATCAAGCCTGTGCGCTAAAATTATCGCTGCTTTATCGGCCGAAAACGGCCGATAAAGCGGCGATAATGGGCTTGATAATATGCTCTATGGAATTCCAATCGAAGCACATGTTAGATGTGAAGACATCTAACATGGGCTTCGATTGGAATTCCACAGAGCATATTATCAAGCCCATTATCGCCGCTTTATCGGCCGATAAAGCGGCGATAATTTTAGCGCACAGGCTTGATAATATGCCCCTTTATTCGGAAGTCAAAACCAGATGCGTTTGGCAGTTGCCTTCTTCGGTGTAACCAGGCGCGCCGGAATCGGAATAAGGTCAAGGTGTCAGGGAATCTTTGATATTAAACAACACATACCACAGTGCTGTATCTATTCCCCCCAACACCACAAGGGGTTTGTTTGAAAAGGGATAATGACTGTGATTCACACAGATTGCCTCTGTGTTTTACCCCCCCTCAGCCTTAAACCCCTATGGTTCTTTTCCCTTGATGTAAAACCTACCGGGTACTGTTGACACCTAGACACCTTGACCTTAGGTGAGTAAACACTCTACCCTTCCTATAGGTTTTTGATTTAAGATTTCTGAGTAATTGCTGCTGTTTTAATTTCTAATCTTTACCTTTGGTTTTAACCTAGTAGTGCAGTGTAATGTAGCATTGTGATATAATTTAATACATACTGGCTACTAATGTTATACTGGTATGTCACTGTATTTGTGTCACTGCACCTTGCACAGCACTGCGTGTTCACGGTCACTAAAAGGGTTGTTGTAACTAAATCATGGTAATGATCTCTTTTGTCTCCTTAGGCACGAGCTGTCCCATTCAGGTAGTACAACTATTTTTAACTGACACTAGTCTAGGTCACGTTATACTAGAGATAGATGCAACCGCTAGGTCCTGAAGAATCGCAGCCAGTGTGCATAGGCGAGAAACATGTTGACCTCACAAAATGTCTTGTAGTCCTAGATCGTGATAAGGAATCATAATTTCCAGCAATCATAGGCTACCCACTGTTTTTACATGTGGCAAGGGACCACCAGAATAAATTGATCTCCGGTACCTTTTGCCACATTTTAACTCACGTATTTACACTATCCTTTCCCTTCTGGCCCCTCACCCACACTTCACCCTTAGGCAGTTGGTAAAAAGATCTCCGCCAAAGAGCCCCTCTCTGAGGTGAGCCCGTTGGGTATTGCACCGCCTGCCCAACGAGGAGCATACGCCAATGATGAAGCATGACACTCGCAAGGGTGTGTGAGGCCATTATTACCAACATATTGGATACCCAGAGTAGTCCTCCACAGAGCACTACCCTTACCCTCCTTGTGACCACACCTTAACCTCATCTAACTTTTCTTAACTTCTAATTTGTAGGAACAACCTAGTCTATCTTTGCTCGACATTATCCTTCGGGCTCTGACTGTGGCTGGACCTTCCATTCTGAGATTTTCCCGAATGGTAATTTGAGCCCTTGGATCTTGATTTGATCCACTTCCCCTCCTTTTTGATATATATGGTCAATGATATCACTGAAGACATCTCAAATGACATCACTGATGACATCATCCATATATATTACGTAAGTGGCTGTGGGAGTGTATGTATGGGTGACAGAGTGGGTGTGTAAGGGGTATATAGAAGAAAGTGTGTATGTGATAGACTGTATACATGAGTGAGTGGATGTGTAAGTTTTTGTATGGGTGAGTGAGCGGGTGAGTCTTGGGGTGTATTAGTAATGAGTGGCTATGTGAGTATCTCTGTGGGTGAGTGAGTGGCTGTGTAAGTGTATGTAAGGGTGAATGAGTGGCAGTATGGGTGAGTGTGCAGGTCTATCAATAGGTGTACATGGTGAATGAGATGGTGCATGAGTGGCTGTCTGGGTGACTAAACAGGTATACAAGTATATGTCTGGGTGACTGAGAGGGTAAATGAGTGTGTGTATGGGTGCATGTATGGTTGTGCAAGTGGGTGTATGGGTAAGTAAGTGGGTGTGTGAGTGGCTTTATGGGTGAGTGAATGTGTGTGTGAGGAGCTATATGGATGAGTGAGTGTGAGTGGTAGTAAGGTAAAGTATGTGCTTGTGTCAGTCACTGTATAGGTTAGTGAGTACATATGTTAGTATATGTATAAGTAAGTGAATGGGAGTGTGAGTGTGAGTAACTGGTTGGATGAGGGAGTGGCTGTGTGAGTGACAGTATGGGTGAGTGAGTAGGTATGTGAGTAGCAATATGGGTGATTGATGTAGTGTGAGTTGCTGTATAGGTGTAGGATTAGGTCTGAACGTGCTTCTATGTCTGTGTGACTGGATGTGTGAGTGTCTGTATATGTAAGTTACTGGTTGCTTTTGTGGCTGTATGGGTGAGTTGATGTATAAGTGGTTTTATGGTTCAGTGAGTTGGTGTGTGAGCATTTGTCTGGGCTGGTTAAAGAGTATGTGAGTGGTTGTGTGGGAGTGGGTGTATGAGATGTATTGGGGTGTAAGTGGGTGAGTGAGTGATTCTGTGGATGATGTCATCAGTGATGTCATTTGAGATGTCATCAGTGATGTCATTTGAGATATCTTCAGTGATGTCACTGACCATTTCATTGGTGATGTAATATGTGAGGTAATAAGCAGTGCATTGAGGGGGAATAAGTGATAGTTAGCTCAGCTAACTATAACTGCTGGATTTCTCTGGTTCTGTACAAGTGAAATGGCAGCCTAACTATAACGCTCTATTAGCCTTTGTTTTTTTTCAGTGAATTTCTAAGGTTTTTTTAATTATATTTCCTAACTTTAACTTCCCTGTAACGTTTGTTTTTTTCAGAGAATTTCAATGTTTTTTTTTTAATTTCAGTTTCCTAACTATAACGTCCCTGTAACCTGTGTTTTTTCTGTGAATTTCTATGGTTTTTAATACTTTAATTTTATTAATATAAAAAAATAACATTTGTTTTTGTTGAATAAATTACTATCGTTTTTTAAATTATGTTAAGTATAATAACTCTCTCTTTTTTTTTAACAGTCTATTATTATTTTTTTATCCCATAGTAGATTGTTCACACGAGGTCTGCTAGAACCACAGTCAGAGGCAAGTCCCCTGGATTATTATTAGTTTACACAGTATTGAAAAAAGAATGAATATGTAGATGCAAAATATGACAAAATAAGGTGAAAGTATTACATTTTGATAAAAAGTACAATCAGAAAGTACTGTAAATAATAAAAAAAAACAGTAAGGTGAAAGCAGTGATAATGATGCCAAAAGGTAGGAAACAATATAGTACATAAAGTTAAAAAAAAAGATGACAGAGGAGTAACAAGTAAAATGGTCCCTGTGATCAGGAGAGCAAGATTTAGGGGTTGTTCGTTTTCCTGTTGTCTACAGTGGAATGGCTTACCTATATCACTGAAATTAGAACAGTCAGAAGTAAAGTTCACATACCTGTTTTAGATAGGTAAATTGTGCTGTCTTGGTCTGAAGTGGCGCTGGGAAGCCTTGTCACTCTACAAAAACCAAGTTAAATTGAATTGAAGTTTATTGTAAATATTGACAGATCTTTTTATTTGATAGAACAATTGAGCACTATTAATATTTTATATATATGTATCTTAACTGCATTATTATCTTTTTAAATAAAATTTGGGATCCAAGGATTTCTCGGGGAACTGCAGGGTTTGTCTGGTTCCAATGGATTCAGTGAAATACTAAATTATTATTTTTCGGGTATACACATTTTATAATTGGATTATAGTATTAAGCTGAACATATTTTTAACATTTTTAAATACTTCATTTCAATTTCCTGCTGAAAGGAGCTGCTTTATTATTATGCGAATCGGAGGATTTCCGTCAGAATCCTCGGACTCACTCGATAATAAAAAACAATGCTTTATTTCTATTGGTTCCTCTTGAACCACACCCAAATTTTGGGAAAGCCACACCCAAAAAAGTCAGTTTGACCTAGTGCTAAGCTAATTGGTACCTTCCATTATGGCAGAGGCAAATGTATCAGCTGCTGTAGCTGCACAAGAGGAACAAGGAGTAGTGGAACAAGAAGAAGTTACTTCCACCTGAAAGGAGAGTTATGTGTAGTACTGGTTCGATTCACCTTCTGGATAAAAGAAAGCCACTGCCAAGTATGTTGAATGCATGTTGTGTGGGAAGCAGCTTTTGGAAGGTAGTATGAAAAAGTACAGTTACGGCATATCCTCGATGTGGAAGCACACCAAGAGCAACCACTAACATGCATATTTTAGAAAGCAACATCGTCTACTGATGCAGGAGCATCATCCTCTATGTCCAACCAACCTTCTGCAAATATCATCATTGCACTAACTTGCACAGAATTTAAAGAAATGGTTGTCCACTATTCACCATATTAGAGAAGGTTAAGGCACACCGTTGTTGATTTTATTGTTTGTTTTGTTGTAAAAGCACAAGGGCATGTGCTAATCTTACACTTATTCCTCCAGACATTGGAAGTTCCTCATGTGACTGAGAACCACAAAGATGTACCATCAGCCAACCATCTCTGAAGTTTAAATAGTGGTTGTCCCATGATGTCATTATTTTCTGTTGAAGAAACAGAGGAGTCGCGTTTGTTAATTTTTCTCATTTTCTTTACTGTTTTAAAACAGTAGATGTTTTAATATGAAACAGTTTTGCAGATAATTTCACTCTTTGCACTTTTACTATGGTAAATTGTGAATGTTTTGCAAAAAAAACCCACCTAATTTTCCATAAAGCTGTGTCAATATTCTTATTATTGCAAGGCTGTATCAGTGTTTTAATAATTGTGCGTGTGGGTTTCTTAGTGCATATGATACTGTGTGTCATGCTTTGTTAGTGTATGAATAAATGTCTGCTTGGGTGTATCAGTGTATATGTTACTGTGTCCCTGCGTGTGTAAGTATATACATCAATGTGTACTTCAGGGTGTCACTGTATGAGTAAGTGTGTGCCTCGATGTGTCAGTGTATGCGTATATGTGTGATTGGGTATGTCAGTGTTTAAATGAGTGTGAGTTGATGTGTCAGTGTATGTCTTACTGTGTGTGTGAATGTGTCACTGCAGAAAAAAGTGCATATATGGTTGTGTCAGTCTGTCAGTGTATACCGCAGTGTATATGTCAGTGTGTGTTTGGGTTTCTCAGTGAAAGAATGAGTGTGTGTATGGGTATGTTAGTTTATATTTCAGTGTATGCCTGGGTGTGTCAGTGTATGTGTAAGTGTGTCTGGCTATGTCAGTGTATCAATGAGTGTGTTCATGGGTGTGTCAGCCTATGTATGACTGTGTGCCTAGCAGTGTCAGTGTAGGTGTATCCCTGCTTGTGTCAGTGTATGTGTAAAATATGTTTGGGTCTGTCACTACATGAATGAGTGTATTCCTGGGTGTGCCAATGTATGTCTTAGTGTGTCTCTGGATGTGCCACTGCATGAAAGGGTGTGTCAGTGTATGTGAAAGTATGCCTGTGTGTGTTAGTGTATGCATCAGTGTGTCCATGTGTGTGTCCGTGTATGTATCAATGTGTCACAGGGTGTTTTAGTATATGCATGACTGAGTAAGTCTGTCAATGCATGACTGTGTGCAGGCATGTGTTAGTGTATCTATTAGCGTGTCATGGGGTGTCTGAGTTTGTATGAGTAAATAACTGAGTGAGTCAGTGAATGCATGAGTGTGACAGTGTCTGTATGAATGAGTGATTGAATGTATTACAGAATGGATTGGTGTCTTTATCGTTCGTTGTGCCTGTGTATGTTCTAGTGAGTCCCAGAGTGTCTTCATCGTGTGTATGAGTGAGTGGTCGAATATGTGAGTGAATGCAACCGTGTGTGCCTGGGTGTGTTAGTCTATGCTTTAATGAGTACCTGCGTGTGTCTGTGTATACACCAGTGTGTGCCCTTTAAAGGAGAAAGTATTACATTTTTTGAAAACTGCATTACAAAGAACATTAAATGCTACAATATCAATAACGCCAAAGCAGAAACATATCCGCAAGAGCGCAGTCGGCTGACAAAGTCACAGGTCAATCCGCTTTCCCTCACTCGGCCGTCCCAGAGTCCCTAGACTGGGCCAGCAAGGCTGCCACACACCAGGGCCAAAGCCCAAATCCAACAGGAACGCAGCTCTGCAGCCCTGGTACCTTCCGCTACCCAGTAGCACAGCCTCCCCCTGGCCTCAGCCCAATGATTTTGCCAGGATATGTAGGGGAAATGACGGCAAACACATGCAGTCAGTCCTGTGAGCCAGGAGCACCACTCCACCAAACAGAGGAAGCAGGGCAACTGCAGGGAACGCCAAGTAGGCTGCCCCACCCAACCAGCCCCTAGTAGCTAGAACGACCACACACTGCCGCCACTCAGCTCCACTTGGCACAAGGCTGCCACGGCAGGTGGTCAGGGTTAAGAGTAACCCCTTTATTGGATTAGGATGTCTTCAAAATCCAGGATAGGGCCAGATGATAGAAGTTCCTCTGCGCAGTTTGGGAGCTTTAGAGAAGTCCACCCGCCATCTTAGACGGCTAGCCACACGCCTATTGCAACATTTATTACATCATTGATGACATCACTGATGACCTCATCCAATGAGAGTGTTAGATTGTTCGATAGTTTACATTGTGGCCGGTAACCACCATTTTTATTCTCTACCTAATTTTGTACAACCTGTGTCCAGCTAACGGGTGTAAGTATTTTCAAAACACATATGCTTTTTTAATTCATACTGATCAAGCGGGCTTTATTCCCGGGCATAATACGTCATATAATATTTGGAGGCTCATCTCTCTCTTGAATGATGATTTTGTGGATAAGGAGAGGGCAGCTGTCATGGCAAGAGAGACTGAGAAGGACTTTGACAGTTTAAGCTGGGAGTTCTTATATTCTGTAATGGCTCAAATGGGTTTGGGTGCAAGATTTATTAGATGGATCACACTTCTTTATATAGGTCCTAAGGCACGGTTGCTTACTGGCAGAGTGGTATCTGAACCTTGGGATGTGGGACATAGGTCTAGACAGGGGTGTCCAATGTCCCCCTTATTACTTGCTATTGAAATGGAGCCTCTGTCCAGTTGTGCCCGCACCAGGAATTTTGATCATGGGATGATGGTCTACGGGCAAACGCATTTTGCAGCATCATATGCTGATGATATGCTGCTCTTACTCCGTGGTATTGGGATTGATTTGCCAAGTTCTATAGACTTATTAGACCGCTTTGGTATAGTATCTGTGCTAAATATTTATTGACAAAAATCTCACTTGTTTCCACTCTGCCGAGATGCCACACCGCCCCTGAATTTACCTGAGCTCAATTGGAGTGCTACCTCCATTAAAAATTTAGGTGTTAAAATAAATCACAACCACCAAAATGTATTAAATGGGAATATTGGAGGAGCTGTTAGAGCACTTAGAATACGTATTTATTTTTGAGTGAGCTTACCATTATCTGTGGCACGCAGAATAGTGGTAGCTAAGATGGTGCTGCTACCAAGATTGCTCTATTTCTCAGGCTGCTGTTGGTGGTGCCGCACCAATTGTTTATGAAACTTGAATCTCTACTTCTGAAATGGTTTTGGGGAACAGGCAGGCATGGAGTAGCAGTAACAAAACAGCAGCGCCCTGTAACAGGGGGAGAGTTGCTGCTCCAGATTCTTATTATCTGGTGGCTCAACAACAATGGTTAAACAAGTGGGTTTACTGTCAAATGAACCATGAGGAAGGTGTTATTGGCTTTGGCTCACCGCCTGATTTCCAGGACTTATTGAAAGCCTTCCTGCTTTCTCTGTGGAGACTGCCTGCAATTTCTCAAGAGCTCCTACTGATACTGCAGTGCTGGTGACGTTGTATGCAGCAAACCCGGGTCCAGGTACCCTATTCACCTTACATGCCATTAAAATGGTTAAAATAGTGGCCCAGGTAGGAGTGTTATCAGAGATTGACAGGTGGCCTACCTTTGGAATTATGTTCTGTTATGTTAATTTATATTTGTAAAGAGCCAAATCACCAAAGATCTCTAAGCGCTGCAAACCATAAACCCAGGAGTGCCACAATGCTTGCAAACAGAGCAGAGCTTGGGGCTAGCTTATCCAAACGCCTCAGTAAACAAAATAGTCTTGCGTTTCTTCCTGAATGGAAGGAGAGTCACCTCACCACGCAGACTCTCTGGGAGCTTATTCCAAAGCTGGGGAATCACAATCCAGAAGGCACGTCCCCTAAGGTTGTTCTGTTAAAACGTGGACAAGCCAACAGGTGTGCTTCTAAAGAGCAGAGACAACGACCAGGCACATAAGGCATCAGATGGTCTTTAATGTAGCTGGGCGCCGCTCCATACTTAGCTTTATGTGCATTCACAGGCCCTTGAATCTAATCCTCTGCTTAATAGGGAGCCAGTGTAGCTGCTGTAACAAGGGAGTGGCGCGAGTTCTTCTTGGCAATTTAGGAATCAGTCGTGCTGTGTCGTTTAAGACCCCCTGGAGTTTCCACAAAAGTTTATCGGGGAGTCCTATATATACTGAATTGCTGTAATCCAGGCATGACAGGATTAAGGCCGCCACCACAAAATGCATAGTCGCAAAAGACAGCAAGGGTACAAGTTTCTGCAGTTGCCTCATAAATCCCATGCAACTTCCCACTACTGCAGCTACCTGCTTATCCATCATTAGCATGGAATCTAACCTAATACCCAGGCTCTTCACAGCTGGCACCAGTATCGGAGTGGTTCCGAGCTCTTGTGGCCAGAAGAGGCTAGATCAGGGATTAGCCCCTGTGGCAACAGCAAGGACCTCCGTCTTGTCCGGGTTTACTTTGAGTGAATTCAAGGTCATCCAGTTTATGGTAAACCGAAGGATGTTCTGTACCTTAATCTGTGCCTGGGGGGGAAATTATCAATGCAAATGATTAGCTGGGTGTCATCGGCATAGTTGTATACCTGACAGTCCAGTTTGCCAATGCTCCTATCAGAGGCTGGAGATAGATATTAAATAGCAGGGGGACAACACAGAGCCCTGTGGAACCCCACAAGGAAAGGCGCCCTGCCTAGATGTACATTCCCCTATTTGGACTTTTTGGGACCGATCCTCCAGGAAGGTGACAATCCATTGGAGGACTGTCCCAGTAACTCCCAGCCGACGGACACGGGCCACCAATTGTACATGGTTCACCATGTCAAATGCGGCTGAGAGGTCCAATAAGATCAACACTGAGGGGAGCTTCTTATCAGCGGTTAACTTAGCTCATCCAGTAATGAGAGCATCACCAACTCAGTGCTGTTGTGATCTCTAAATCCCGCTTGCTTAGCATGTAGCAGCTGATGCTCTTCCAGGAAGGATTAAAGCACTTTAAGCACATGTTGCTCAAGCACCCTTAGCCAGGTATGGAAGTCTGTAGAACGGTCAAAAAGTTTTGATCTTAGGGTCCTCCTCTGCTTTTTTTAGCAGTGGGATTACCATGGCTTCCTTAAATTTGTGTGGAACCTTCCCTGTTGCTAGGGACTGGTTCAGAAGGTATAGTATCTCTGGCCCTACCACTGGGAGACCCATTTTAAACACCCCCTGAGGGCTGGGGTCTTCTGGTGACCCAGACTTTACTTTGGCCATGATATAAGCCAGACCATTGATATCAAGTGCAGGGAAGACAAAGAGTATGCCTCCCTGATAATCTAATCTGGTGGATCAACACAGGGAAGGGACACTGACGTATATGAGTAGTGCCTATTTCTTCAATTATATCTCTGACCTTGGTAAGAAAGAAGTCCTGTATCTTGTCACAATCCTCCTGATTAACGACCAACCTCAATTCCTTCTTTTTGCTCAGCTCCCTGAGTACTTTAAATGTCTCCTTTTAAGTGTCATTGGCTTTCCTAATCTTCAAATCATAGTAAACAGATTGTGTGGCCATCAATGATGCTTTGTAAGAGCTAATTTTGATTTATAGTTTTCCCGAGCTAATGGCGCATATGATTTCCGCCAATGCCTTACGCGCTGGCGAAGGTCCTGTTTTTTCCTTCTAATAGCAGCAGTATACCAAGGGGCACCCTTTGTTCTATCCATTATCCTTTCCCGACGAGCGGGGGCCACCACATTCATGGCTGTCCTCAACCAATGAGTAAGTTCTTCGTACACTATGTTGGGGATTTTTTATCGGGATGGCGTATTGCTTAGGTTTGAAGACCTGACTAAAGAATTTGTTATACCTAGAGCACACTTTTTAGTACACAGGGCATTGGTTGCAACAATAAGGAATTACTGGAGAAATGCATATGCTGAACCTGCCACGCATCAGGTGTGTCAACAGCTCTGTACAACAACAGGGTGTGTAAGTGCGGTCTTGTATCTATATTGTGCGATTCAGTCAAATTTTTTCTCCTCTTGCTGAGCTGAAAATAAAATGGGAGAGAAATATAGAGCTCCAAATTAATGATGTGGACTGGGATAGGATTGTAGCAGATATACAGCAGTCTCTAGAAATGCTAGGTTCAAATTAATACATTCTATATCCTGCATAGAGCGCATCTAACACCTGGCAGGATTAACAGGTTGTATGTGACTGGTGCTGCAAAATGCCCTAGATGTGGGCAGTTGGGGGCAGAAATGTTCTACATGGTAGGGTCCTGCCCTTCATTAGCGGGGATCTGGAAGGAAGTATTAGACAATATTAATGAAATACCCTTACAAGATATTCCTTGTACACCCTTGGTCTGCTTCCCAGGGGAATACCCTCGCCCCAGAAATAAGAAACTAGATTTACTGACTCAGGTTTGATTTTGGCAAAATGAGAATTGACTATGCACTGGAAAACGGTGCATGGTCCTCAAAGTAAAAGATGGCGTAAGGAAACAGTTAAATGGACAAGTTGGGAGAGTGCTGTGTTGTTTCCTGAGCTAAAGAGAAGCCAAGGAACAATTGAAAGGGTTAAAGCATGGGAACTTCCGGTGGACAGTTTGTTGGCACTGGAAGCAGATACAGATTTGTCGAATAGCTCCCTGAGTCCTTGTGGGTGAAAGAAGGGAAATCTAGTTTAATTCAGATATATTGGGTGATAATGGGTACTACTGTGATATACCGGTTCATTGGAATATTTTTGCACTTTATGACTGCTTTACTTGATATGGGGTAACTGTGGATGGGGCATTAATGTTATAGTTTTAATGGACCTAAGATATGTATACAATTTACAGTAGTGTATAATGTATTAATGCTTATGGATGCATGTTATATGAGTTATATTGATTATCAATGTAATCTATAAATTATAGTTATCTGGGTATTTCTCCTTTCCAATCTATCTCTTAATCTATTTATTATAACTATCTGTGTACATCTCCTTTTTAAAGCAAATGATTGTATAGGTAGTGAACATCATTTATGATCTGTTTGATATGCCTCTCACTATTGGACTACGATCTGTTTAATCAAACTAATACAATTATTTAAAACTGTACATTTGTAGAGTTATTGAACATGTTATACATTTTTGTATTCAGGTGGAACTCTGTGTGCAGGGGACAGTTTACGTCTTGTACCTACCAGATACAAAGTATTGTAAGCAGCCTGGAGTATTTAGACAGAATTGTCTCAGCATGACAATTTCTATTGAAGTCTGTTTGCATCAAGTACTAAACTATATATATGTGCTTGATTAGCTTCAGAAGATGGGCCATCTGCAAAGTTTTACCACATTATGAAGGCTGCAGCTAGTATACCTTTTAGCACATTTAGACCTTGTTTTTTTTAATGAATAGTGTTTCTTTGGGCACCGTTCTTAGAGGATATTTTTAATACTTTGTGGTGTATTTCTCCTTCATACATTGTGGCACAGAGTAAACTCTGTCCATTGATTAAACATTGTTTACAGTACCCACTTTTCTAGCGATATTCACTTTATTTGTTACTGTAGGTTCTTTGACTGTGAAGGGCTTGATATAGGTAAAGCAATTAGGAGTTCTGGAGGAATTTGTTTTTCTCTAAACAGTTGTATAAAGATCAAACACTGTGTGCAGTAGGGGTTATCCGCTAAATTGTGGTTTATTGTTAATGTGAACTTGGCTACCCATGATGTAGGGTCAATGTTGCACATAACTCAAGCTTATTCCACCTAAAGGAGTTGTATACATGATGGCATTAATGATGCTTTATATTATTTTGAGTTAATTTATACTGCCTTTCAGACCTCTAACGCCATACTCGTTTATAGAGTAATGTGTACAAAAAAAGCTTTGAGGATGTCATCAAACATGTCATGAGTCATGTAATATATGAGGCCAGAAGCAGTATGTGGCAGGTGCACACGTTTTGGTTAGCTCTGCTAACTATAACTGGGAATTTCTGTGGTATTTTTTGTTCAAACATTACGTTGACACTGACATTTTCACCTCACTATAACATCACTTCAACCTTTGTTTTTTTCAGTGAATTTCTACTGTTTGGGTTTGTTTTACTACTAAAACAAAATCAGATCTTATCACACCTAACTATAATGTCAATTTAACCTTTGGTTTCTTAAGTGAATTTTGAAAGTTTTTTTTTCCAAGTAAATTATGTTATAATTACAATTCCTAGCTATAACATCACTTACCATTATTTTCTTCGGTGAATTTCTAGGTTTCCTTTAACGTAAAGTAATATTTTATTACCTTCTGCTAGCCCCTGTAGTTGCAGGGCATGGCGTGCTGCCAGGCCCCGTGTCCAACTCCCTGCAAGTAACCAATTCCTCTGCAGGGTGAGGCAGTTACACAGCCCTGCTCCCAAGCCACTATTGGCCCCAGGGACCTTGGGGCTCTTTGTTTCTAAAAAGTGGAGGGAGTGGGCACAGCCCTGCTCCCCAAGCAATTATAAGCCTAATAGACCCTGTCCCCTGCGGCCCAAAAAATATATTGTATGGAGAGGGTGACACGTGGTCTCCCACCCTGAGCCTTAAAAGTCCCTTGGGAAACCATCCACTGGTGCCAAATACAATAATATTGGGGGAGGGGGTCATGTGGTCGCCATCCCTCAGCCCAAATGGGCACTAGGGATCGCATCCCCTGGTCCCATAATTTAATTATAAGGGAGGGGACGTGTTGCTGCCGTCCCCAATTCTTAAGTGACCATATTTTAATTCTAGGGGATGGGGGCATATGGACCCCCTCCCCGAGCCTCAAGAGGCCCCAGAAACCACCACACCTAGTGCTATATATATATATATATATATATATATATATATATATATATATATATATATATATGTATAGTTAGGAATTAGCATTTACAAAACCATATTTTACTCACACAAAACCATTGAAATTTCATATATAGTTAGTTGCCCTAACTATATATCGTGCACCCGCAATCCACTGCTGATGATGTCACATATTACATCATTCATGACATGGTCAGTGACATCACTGATGACAACTCAAATGACATCACTGATGACAACACTGATGACATCATTCATGTGATAATACGATGAACCTCTTCAGACTCTAATATAACCTTAGATACAATCAGTGTAAACAGACACTCACAGACTGTCACTCATCCATGGAGTTACTCACACACCTAGTCAGTCATGCAAAGAATCAATCACACCTCCATTTCCTCAACTATACAGTTATACACACCTTACTAATTCAAACATATTCTAACACATATTTACTCTCTTATTCAATCACTGATACAAGTTTTCAATGATCCATGCAGCCACTCACACATTCACTGGCTCTTCTGCACAGTTATTTATATATGTCTACTCTCACATGTACTGTGTTTTACATATGTACTTACTTTGGCATGTAGCACTGAGATATCCATTCACTCACCAATACACTCATGCACACAGTCAACCGCCCATACAGCTGTTTCCACATGAACTTTTGAACCAATACATATAGTAAATCAACTACTCTCACATCTATGCACAGAGTCACACACCTCCCAGCCACCCACACACACACTCAGTCTCCCATACAAATACTTGGCCAACCAATCAATAACCCATATAGTTACTCATATAGCTACTGATCAACACATGCAGCAGCTTACAGAACAACAGACATACTGATGCACAAATTAAGACAGTTTAGTCACTAACCCATGCACTCAGTGAGACACATCTAATCACTCACTCACACAGTCAGTCATGCACCTACTAAATCCTTCATCCAGACACTTATACATCCACTCATTCTTCAATATGAAAGACATATTTTAACTCTACAGAAACATACAGTCACTGGGTGTTGTCATTAGTGATGTCATCAGTGATGTCACTGACCATGTCATGAATGATGTAATATGTGACATCATCAGCAGTGGATTGCGGGTGCGCGATATATAGTTAGGGCAACTAACTATATATGAAATTTCAATGGTTTTGTGTGAGTAAAATATGGTTTTGTAAATGCTAATTCCTAACTATATATGGTCTATAACCTATGGTTTTTTCAGTGAATTTTCAAGGTTTTGTAAATGCTAATTCCTAACTATATATGGTCTATAACCTATGGTTTTTTCAGTGAATTTCATTGGTTTTTTAAAAGCTAACATCTGTAGCTGTAAAATGTATTCTTCTTTAAATCCAAAAATATATTTTAGATGTTTATTAATAATTTTTTTTTAAATATTTTTTTTCTTCGCTTCCGGTTCGCGAACCGGGAAGCTTCCCGTTAGCTCATCTTGATGCCGCGACCTAGTCCGCGAACTGGTAAACGTTTCGTTTGCGCAACTGTGACGCGTCGCGGAAGCGCGACGTATCACTTTGTCGCGTAATGCGTCTTATGACGCGCCGCGTTAGCGCTCCCGGAAGTGCTCCTGACAGCGAACCGGAAGCGATCCGGGACGCGGCGCGCACCGCGTAACGTGAGCGGAACAAGTCATGTGACTTGTTTATAAAACTTTTCATTGGTTCATTTCACTTTTGGTTTCCAAATGATGTAAGACTAGGTCATATGACCTAAAAATAACACTTTTCATTGGTTTAGAACTTTTGCTTTTCCCAAATGATGAAAACCCCTCCTTCTTTCCTCACTCTGACTTTCATCTTGGTGAGAGAAAGACCCTTTCTGAACAGTGAAGAATGGCTTCAGTAGTTGCATCAGCTGGTGCACCCCCACCACCACCTCCACCTCCTCATGGGAAGAAAGGACCACCATCCCATTTCATCACCAACACAGAGGAGGAAGAGGATGAACTAGAGGAAGAGGAGACAGAAGGACCACAGTTCATACAAGAGTTGCCCCGTGTTTCCCGTCGGAAAACCAGTTTCATTTGGCAGTTTTTTTCAATCCCTCGAGGGGAGAAGAAAGTGAATGCAAAGTATGCCACCTGCCTCATTTGTAAATACAGGTTATCAAGAGGCACTGAAAAAAAGTATAGCATGGGAAACTATACCATGCATCGCCATATGAGCAGGTGGCATCCACTGAACTACAGCCGTGCAGAGTTGCGTGACCTGCAGGATAATCCACCATCAACTCCTGTGGCCAGGTCAACTTCGCAAATATCGTTGACAGGAGGAGAAGCACGGGAAACCATACCAAACATTCAGGAGAACTTTTTACATATGAAAATAACCTGTTTGTATTGCGGTGCATTGTTTTCATGTGGTAACATGAGCATATCGTTAGTGAACATTGCTTATGAAAATCACAATTGCCCTAACCGACCCAGACAGTAATTTTTTTTTTGCTCCTGTTGAGCCCTTTTCAATGCCTGTTTTTTGTTGTTTCCCCTCCATCAAAAACAAAAAAAACCCATAAAACTGTTCAAAAAATACAAAAAAAACAAAAAATGTTTAGAAAAAATAAATAAATAAATAAAACAACAAAAACATTAAAAAAAAGTTCTTTTCAGAACTACCTCCCCTTTCAAATAAAATTGCTAGAATGTTTAGCACTCTGGCAAGCTCTATTTCTTTTGGTTCGCTTTCCCGTTCGCTGCCCGGTTCGCGAACTAGAAGCGAACCAAAATTAGTATAAGGGAAGTAAACAGAGAGTAATGTTAAAAGAAAGACAGCTATAGGGAGTAAACCAGAGATACTGTTTAATAGATCTATTTACCGAAGAAAAGATGGAAGAGGGTATAATTGCGAAAAACAAAATGGATAAGGAAGTGAAAGAAAAAAAAGAGAGAAGAACAATAACAAAGAAGAGTTTCTTGGAGAATGTGAGTGAATGTTCAAAATAAGATTAAAACATGTGGAATAACAGAGAGAAAAAATAGAAAACAGAAAAGAAAAAATAACAGAAAAAGATTAATTGAAACAGAAAAGAAATGTAAATAACATAGAGCCATATCATCAACATAGGCAATAAAAGTTTTGCATTTTTTATCAGCAGAAATATGTCGCCAAAGCATTCTAATTAGCTTGATACATATGACCCCAAGTGAGGCCTGTCTTGCAACATGGTGCATCTTTTTCATCACTGCTGCATCGGTTTCATGTGGCACGGTTTTAAAACAGCATGACACATTTGCCTAGATGCATCAATTTGTAATTTTGACGCCTCATAACATATCTTTTGCACCGCCACTGCGTCACAAAACTGACGCACAGTGGCGCAAAAGAGGCATACATATATCATAAATCTGTCCCTAACATTTTAAATAATTAATTCAGGATGACGATAAGGTGTGGTCTCTCCTGACGTTTGTTTAAGGTGAGACCTACTCAGGGTTACAGATCAATTTTACGCTTGTTGAAGAATACAGAGGAGATAATACATGTGAAGGCCTACCAATGAAGTAGGTCATGTCCACTTATTACATCATTCATGACATGGTCAGTGACATCATCAGCAGTGCATTGCGGGTAAAAAGAGTAGAAAACATTTACCTTATAATTCTTGTTAACTGTTTGAAATATTTTTTCATACTTTCAATCTGTAAAAGAGAGAACAAACATTCCAAAAATATTAAAACATGTATTTAAAAATTTGAAAAGACAAGGGAAAAGGTTCAAGAAGAAACAGTTTTTCAACAACTTTGACATTTACAGAAGCCTCTGCTGCTCTATGTCCCCTACACAATCCTAAAGATATATATTTTAAACAAACAGTATCTTGATGCTGATGAAGTGAGGCCTATTTTGGAACATGTTGCATCTTTTGCACTGCTGATGTCTCACAATAGTGATGCAATAGCAGCGCAAAAAAGATGTAAAGCCATCATAAAATTGTGTCTAACATTTTAAATGATTGTTTCAGGATGCAAATAAGATGTGTGCTTTCAAGAGGTTTCTTTAAGGTGAGGCCTATTCAGTTTTCCAAAAAAAACAGTACCCAGAAGTGCAGCACTGTAAGCATTAACTTTGACACTTACAGAAGCCTCAGTTTCTCCATATCTACCTCACATTTCTAAATGTATATCATAAGTACAAAAAGTAGAAAATTAATTATACATGTTAAATGGTTTATTTTTGCTGTTCTCAGAATGTATCAAATTTCACTTAAATCAGTGACTTGAAGGTATTCATCATGTAACAGCGGGGAAAAAAAAACACAATCAAAATGATTGTGTTTAAAAAACCCATACAACCTAAGAAATCTGAATTCAAAACTCCTTAAAATTAACTTACTTTCCATAACGTCGAAGGATGTCCTATGAACAGCGTACACTCTGTTGTGCTATAAATATTTTCAGCCCGCCACTTTCTGAAAGAAAACCTCCATCGTTTTGAAAAATATGTTACATAAAAGAAAAGGATTCTTGACGCACACAGCGAGGGAAGGCTTCCCTCGAACCCCAGTGCTAAAATCAGCCATTTGCCGAGCAACTTAGAGGCAAATTGAACTCAAATATTCACCAAAGCGACTTCTTTCTCCAAACAGGCTTCCAAACAATGTATCACAGCCTGTAACTCAATACTTCCCTTTCTTCTTTCCCGACCAGTGTATACACGACCACATGCAGTAAAGACCCTACACTGCTGGTCTATTCGAAAAAAAAACGTCACGACGCTGGGCTCAGCGATCGATATCACATCTTGACGACAACAAGTGAAGAAGAATCCTCCTTCTTTACACACAGGGTACGTGACCCCTTTCATTATAAACTGTTATTATAATGAGTTTTAGTATTGTACATATACCAACGACCCTAAATAAAAAACTCCCTTCTTTTACATCCCCATAGGTGTAACCCAAAGTCCTACATCAACAAGATTGAGCCCTGATGAAGACCTTTTTCAACTTAATTCCTGTCTTTTACATATAAGGTCGAAACGCGTAGGCTTACCACCATCTAGGCCAGGAGAAACGCAAGCCTAATGACCTGATAAATTAACAGGACATCCAGTGAGAGACGCATCTCACACATAGGCCTCAAAAAACTTTTCTTAAAAAGGACTCTCCGACCTAATACAGGACTATAACGATTATTTCTTTGTGGAGTAGTATTCATATCCCAAAGACAGTTTTTCTATTGATTCTAAGTAGGACCTGATAAAAGATTTTTGTAAAAAATTGCTATATATGTTTAGTATTGTTAAATGTTGTGTAGAACAATATCTAAAATGTCTATGCTTTGAATTCACTGTTTTGATATATGTTGAATGTTTTTTGTCAAAGGAGATGACGACAAGCTAATGTGCTAACACCCTATTGTGTACTACTGAATAACTTTAAAGTAAAATACAAAAGTAAAATTGATGACAATGTCAATAAACTATGACATTGAACTAAATTAAGTATCTAATCTATGGTGTCAGAGGCATTTCTTACTTGCTATCATATAAGAAAAGACTTCTCACATTCTACCACATGTTTCCACTTGGCCAAATCATGTTGCAGCGATTCACAACTCTTGTAATTCTTCCAATCAAATCCTGTCATTTTCTATTTTCGCAACTTTCAAAAAGAAAACATTTAAGATTACTTTCACAATCCTGGACTACTAATATCTTACCCTTCTTTCTCACTCATGTTCTCCTTTTCCTATGACACTGATACTGCTTACTATGAAGCAGACTTACTTGCATGAGGTTTATATAGTTGGATTTTTAAATTGACATTATAATTAAAAGTTTTGGACCAATAATCTAGACAGCATTGCAGACTTACATTCCCTCTACTTGATGAACCTTTTGCAATTCCTCAGAGGAAATCCCGAGATTCTTTCCTTAAAATTTTGGTTTTAAAAACACCAGGTAAGAATTTTTAAGGTCAAACTGCAATTTTTTTTTTAAAGTTACAACAGAATCATTGCAGAATGACCAGCCGTTTCGAGACTTTAAATAAGCTGTGTAATGTCCTGATGTTGTTGAAGGACCATCGTGATAGATAATTCCTACAGTTACAAAAGTCCTTCCTGATATTGACAGCTGAGAAGCCACAATTTTTTTTATTAAAGTTGACAATTTTGATCCATCAGGCCTACATCGTTGGATCATTAAAATTACATACTGGCCATATCTACGAATAAATAATGTTGACATCATTTCAGATTTACATTGGCTACACTCCATGTTGTGATCCGCTGCATTTACTAGCTTATTAAAGGAGACTGATTTACTGTCTGGCAAAGTTAAATATATAAATCTTTCTGAGTCTACACTAGTAGTACTTGATACCATACAGTTCTCGCAGTCATGCTGCCATTGATAAGAAAGCCCAAACAGGTGATCTACATCTACACCCTCATCTTGCAATACATCAAGCATATACATTAAAAACTCCTGACAATCCTGCTGATTATTTTCAGAGAAGTCTGTTTGACCTGAACATTCATCTAACAGATAACGAACTTCAGACACACTTTCTACTTTTGTTCGATCAGTGCTACATTTCTCGAAAACAGAATTCAACAAACAGCATAAACTTTGTTCTGAATTCAACACAATCTGTTCTTTTAAACTCTCTAGTGAAAAGAGAACATTAACCACTACATTTGCATAGCAGTTGACACCAGAACTGTTTTCAAATTGAAAACCGACAACATCTTCAACAGAATCCACTTTCTTTCTGCTTACAATTTTCGGTTCATCGACTTTTGGTCTTTTTGCTACAACCTCCCTACTATTACTGATATTTCTTCGTTTCCGGCCTACCACACGTTTCTCAAACAAAGGATATTGAGGCAAATGTGGCGCATACTCTTTTCTTAACCTATTGTATTCCTTAACACAATCTAGATCTGCACAAATGTTTGTGACATCACAGTCAATCAAGTACAATCCCGATAAAGTTCTAACTCGTGACAATGCCACATATGCCATACCCTCCTTGAACACAGAACTGCCAATATTCACCAATGCACTATCTACACTTAAACCTTGCGATTTATGGATTGTCACCGCGTATGCCAAGCAAACAGGAAACTGTTTACGGCGAACATATAAGTCTTTAACAAGCAAAAACCTAGCAGAACAACGACCAATTAGCTGTACTTCCTCAATACCATCAAATTTAATTTTTAAAAATTCAATTCCATCTCTATTTCGGTATTTCTCAAAATCCACAACATTACCCATTGATCCATTTACCAGACCTCTTTCAACATGTAAATTCCTTCTCAAAATGATTCGGCAATTTAAACACACATTCAAAGTCTTTTCAAAACCCGCTGTTTTAGATATAGTCTTCTCTAATGAATCCAATTTTGATTTCAAATTCTCAGACAAAATAATTGTTGATCCCATATGCTCTATTCTGTCAATAGCTTCAAGTTTCACAATCTCTTGCTTTTCTAAATTCAACATTTTGTTGTTGAAGATGGCACATTCTGCAAGAGTTGGCATCAAACATATTCCCGATTTCTTCTCAGTAATTTTCTGAAAAATATTCTCAGGCACAATGTCTTGTTCGGGATATAAATTTGAAAGTAATCGTGCATTTAAAGCTTCTTTCCCATGCTCAGTCACTTTTCCAATTCTAATATCTTGTAGAATATTCTTGTAATCTTCATCCTTCGCCTGACGCATATTTTCATGCAGTTCAGCATAATTGAAGTTTAACCATATATTGACGTTGCCAATGCTCCCTAGGCACTTCCTGGTATCTTCATGCGTGAGTATTTTGAACACAGGTTGACCTTTTACTGGTGTCAGCTGCAGAAGATCTCCGAAAACAATGATGTGTTTGCCACCAAATAACACATCATACTCAGTTTTAAGAACTTCTTGCATTCTCAAATGCACAAAGGCAAGCATGACATTGGAAACCATGCTTACTTCATCAATGATAAGAAGTTTCATTTTCCTCAAGACTCTTGAAACTTCACAACAAGCATCCCCAGATAACTTGTGGTATTGTAATTTGTTGTCATGCTCCACTGGCAGCATCAGTAGACGATGCAAAGTAATACCTTTAATGTTATGTGCTGCCAGTCCAGTAGGAGCGGTAACAACACAAGACAGCGATGTCTCAGTCCTTTCCTGCAAATAACAAGAAATTGCTTTAATAAGGAAACTTTTTCCAGTTCCCGCTTCTCCACTCACTTACAGTCGGACAGGCTTCAACGATGTACATGAGCACTCTTTCTTCTCATGACTTAATCCATGCTCAATTTGCTTGGTAACTTCATCATATATTTTCCTCTGCTCAACGTTGGGTTGTTTTTCCAAGTCTTCTAAGTTAACTGAATCCTCCTGAGCATGTGCCATGGCTCTTTCCACTTCATTCATAGCAGTGGCAGCTTCATTTTCGATAATAGGTCCTCCTAGTGGATCCTGACTCAATGAAACAGAACTCTGACTATCCTGAGAACTGTCTCTGGCAATTTCGGCTGCAATCGTTGCTTCCTGCTCAATTTCCAAAGTCAACATTTCTTGATATTTGGGAAAAGCAGGACATTCTATGGTCTCCTTAGCAGCAGTGAAAGAGTCTTCGTAACAGAGGAAATCTCCAAGCAGTTCCTCTTCTGCACGCCAAGGCTTGAAAAGTTGCAAAAGTGCTAAATAGAAAAACTCCTTTTTTTCTGGAGATTCGCCACTCAATTTTCGATGGTTTACTAATTGGCATTTTCTTTGCTTGACCAGACATCCCTCACTTCCAATTACAGCATACACTCCTTTCTCAATATCTTCTTTGATGTTCCTCTTGAATATATAATTTTGGAGAACCTCATATAGACAAACATTCTCAAGATGACTGCTTCGATTTGGATAATATGTATCCAACAGGTTGGTCTTCAAAATGTCGGTACTGTTTGGTTCCTTTTCTGCCAAATACTCAATTTCCCGGACAGGTTTTAGAACTCGATTTCGCGTTGCAGCAAGACCAAGACTCGCCCAAACGATACTCCTGGATTTGGCATAGATACTTGCTGAAGACAACCGGTCAGAACATTCGTAAGCTCCGATTTCTCGATGCGACAACATCTTCAGACTGAAACTGTACAACTTCTTGCTGAGGCTCTTTTCATGGGAAATGTCCTCCCACATATCCTTCAATTCTGTCTTTTCTTTTTTGGTGATGTAAGATGTCACATACCGAGCCACAGCCATACAGTTGTCAGCCACAAACTGTATATCCATGTTAGCATTCCACATGGACAAAATCACTGGGTTGTAGTCGTTGATGTACTTGGACTCTTCGTTCCTTTTCAAATTGTATGTATTTTTGGGTGATTTCCTCGTGACATTATGTCGCAGCGAAGACATCAAACTGTTCACTCTTCCTTTAGAAATCACCGGTCGTGGAAAGTTGAAACGACATTTGGTGTAATACTTGTCCTTGTTTCTGAATTTACGACGACAGTACTTTCCACAACGATGGCTTTGGAAACGTAGAACTTGTTCTCTTAGGCTTTTCTTCTCCGTTGCGTTTGGAACAGCACACGTAGAATACTGTTCTATGAAGTTCATCACTAAGTCATCCGGATCTGTTCCAAATTTAGGTTCATCCTTGATCCACAGCAACATATGTATATGAGGAGCACCTCTTGCTTGGTGCTCCTTTCTCCAGAAGAAATCCAACACCTCTCCAAGAGGTGGATTCTTCTTATTTGTGATGAAAGACATCATAGCTTCAAATCTATGATTGAAGTACCTGCATACATTCACTGGATCCAAAGAACACAGTTCTCCAGGTGTCTTGAATTCAATGTTTTCAATATTTCCATTTGCCTCTCGTAGAAATTCAAGTAAGTCTTCCCAGCCATACTCGGCACAGCTCAGAGTAAGGAACCATGTTGGAGTTCCTAAGTTCCTCAGCATACATTTTAAATCACCATGACGACGGTACCAGTACTCATTAGTACCACGCTGACACGCCATGAGATTAATTAGGTGAGAATCCAAAATACTGTCTTGGACATTGACTTTATGCATAAAGTCACTTGCCGAGATGTTTCGCATCTGTATACCACTTTTTAAGATGTGGTTCACTGCATATGACAGTCCAGACAGATTGCTTTCAAACAGGAGATGAAACAAATAGGGAATGCATTGACGAAACCTAGGATCTTCTGCATACAATCGTAAAGTCCGGTATTCAGACGCAGGAATTTGATGAGGCCGCTCATCATATCTTCCTCCTTGACCTGTTGGAAATAGCTGTGGGAAACACCGAGCTTCTAAACTTTCCTCCCAAACACTAATGGGACTCCCTTTGGCTTGTTTCATTTGAAACAACTCAATTGCATTCCCCATGACTTCCTTGGAATGCAAAGGATGAACACTATAATGTTCATATATTTCTTCACTTTTAGAGGCCTCTACTTTCTCAATTTGGCCAGCACACAAATCGCTATCCTCTTCATCACTTACTTCCTCTTCTGCAACATATACATTTATATAGTACTTATTATTTTTCTTCAAATACAATGTTGCCTTTTTGACTTTCCTAACATCCACTAAATCTTGCCATATTTTCTTATTCTTTGTCGGAACCCCATTAACCAAGATAACCAGAGGTTCCTCTTCCACTTTTTCTACTCCAATTGTGTTAATGTTTTTGTTCAAATCTAGAGGCAAATAAACAACTCTTCCCTTTAATCCTCTCTGTAAATCTGATGGAGGCAACTTCCCTGTCTTTGGCTCAATTCTTACAATAGCCTGAAAGGGATGGATACTTTGAATCAAAATAGATTCATAAGTATTTAAATCCTTCAATTCAGAAGGAACCTCAACCAATTCCAGATTATTATGAACCGCCCTAGCAGGCATCTGGTTTTGGTTTAATTTGTTACAACAATAAGTACATACACGTTGATCCAATCCCAAATCAAAATAATTTTCTACCATCAAGTATGTGGCAAAATCCTTCCATTCACTATTATTTTCCCTTTCACTTTTTGCATATAAATCCACTAACTTAGTCTGATTCTTATAATAAGTGCGTCGACAACACACACAAGTGAAATTAGGCCTCTCACTTGATTTCATCTGAAACGTGGCAATTTCCTTCTGAAATTTATCTGTACTAGAAACCTGTACATTATCTTCAACATTACCCTCTACTTCTGGGTCAATTTGAACATTCTCATCTTTACTACCAAAGTAACAAAACTCAATTTCTTCACAAATATTCTTGACATCTATTTCAGAACCATGCAAAAGAGCAGCACATAATTGTTTAAGCATAATTGCTGGACTCTTAGCATAATACAACATTCTCACTAATTTTCTCACTTTATTATGATGCACTGCTAGCATCCTGAAATGATGAAAAACACTCTGGCATACTCTCCTGGAAAGACAAGCCAGTGAATGACCAGGCAAACCTGTCATTTGTCTCACTCTGCAAGGATCTAAATCTTGCAACAACTTCATTTTCTGCTTCAAACTTTTCTTATTAAATGTCCGTATAAAATCACAAAACAAATTGATGGAAACCTGTCGCACACTGCAAATAGAACTACACTTCCAAATGTACACAGGACCCTTAGGACGTCTTCCTAAAACCTCATTACCTAACACCTCGTCTGTCTCTGTTGTCACAAGTTTTTCTTTTTCAACTGGACAACCATCCTTCACTTCATAAGCTCGACCACTGGTGTCAACTGCAAACACCAAATCATTATCCTGAAAATAACTCTCCTCAATAAAAAATGCCTCACAACTTGAACTATGCATCCATTCTCCGGAAAAAACTTCACAAAAGTTACTACGATTTACTACTCTCTTCCATCTACTATTTGATTTGAAATCAGAAATTACCTTGTTTAGTTTCCTAATTCTATTGATTATCAAAATAAACAACTTTCGCTTAATTTCAAAAGCATGATCAATAATTTTCTCTACATTTTTCTTCTTCTTATAAAATGCCACTTTCTGTTGGCCTTTCTTAATATTTTTTAATAAATTAACTATTATCCTGTTGCGGAACATTCTTTTTCGAATGTCCCTAAACTGTTGTTTCCTTCTACTATCATGCACAGTTATCTCTTCCTCTACCAGTAACATTTTTGATGGGTCTTTCCTTTCCATTTAAATTGCTTTTCTTTTTCTGGACTGAAACATTTTTGGGAGAAATACTTTTTTTACTACAAATATTTCTTATGAATGATTTCGTGCTCTTACCCGGAGCTTTCTTGGTGATTTCACGAGTATTTTGGGTAGAGGACTGCTGCAATAATACATGATCTTGCTGTCTTTGACGTTTTCTCGCCTTTCTAATTCGATTCTTAGTTGGCATTTTTTAAATTTAGAAATGATGTGCAGTTGAATCTGTGGAAAAATATAATAAAAAATGTTATTAACCACTATTACCAAACAGTAAATGAATAACAGTCATCAAAAACTTAACACCCTACTTATTATATAACATAGCAAATCTTTTGCACCACCACTGTGTCACAAAAATGACACACAGTGGTACAAAACAGGCATACAACAATCATAAATCTTTCCCTAACATTTTAAATGATTTATTCAGGTTGACGATAAAGTGTGGCCTATCTAGAGGTTTGTTTGGGCCCAGATCTTTGGACTGGGGTAAATGGGTGTCATTGATCCACATTCGGTCCATCACCTGGTTTGTTTCTTTGAGGTGAGGCTAACACATGGTTGCAGATGAGATTTTCACTTGTTTAAGAAAACAAAGGAGATAATACATGTGAAGGCCTACCAATGAAGTAAGTCATGTCCACTTCACTCTTGAACAAAGGGCAGACATCTTTTGAATCTGTGGTCACACCTAAACTTCATCTGCACAATGTCATTCATAAACTTAGGAAACACTAGTGATGTAATTGAAAAATGTGAAGTTTCTTTTCCTCATTTCAGAATTACATCACCTGTGTTTCCTCATTGACTTAAAATGTCCTTAATGCACATGAAACCGTTTTTTAGATTGCCCTTGCACCATTTTTGGGTCATTTTGAACATGGCTATGTTACTCCCATAATCAAAATCTAAATTTGCCAACCACAGGTTGGAGCGAATTTACAGGAAACTTGCCCCATGAGGAACGCTTTCCATTTTAAAAGGGAAAAATAACATCATAGACACTCAAATGCCTTATAAATATGACCCAAAACAACCTATGAAGCTCTAGCAGTACATATCTAGAAATGTAATTGATTTCAAAAAATCGTTTTTAAACACAGCATATAAATCAATTGCATACCTGCATTCAAGAGGAAATGACTGAAAATGTCCTTGAGACACATGAAAGCGTTTTAATGAATGCCCTTGCACCATTTTTGGACATTATTAACATGGCTATGTAACTCCCATAATCAAAATCTAAATTTGCCAAGCACAGGTGGGAGCGTATTTACAACAAACTTGCCCCATGAAGAACGTTTTCCATTTAAAAAGGGAAAAATAACATCATAGACACTCAAATGCCTTATAAATATGACCCAAAACAACCTATGAAGCTCTAACAGTACATATCCAGATATGTAATTGATTTCAAAAAATCGTTTTTAAACACAGCATATAAATCAATTGTATACCTGCATTCAAGAGGAAATGACTGAAAATGTCCTTGAGACACATGAAAGCGTTTTATTGAATGCCCTTGCACCATTTTTGGGACATTATTAACATGGCTATGTAACTCCCATAATCAAAATCTAAATTTGCCAAGCACGGGTGGGAGCGTATTTACAACAAACTTGCCCCATGAGGAACGCTTTCCATTTAAAAAGGGAAAAATAACATCATAGACACTCAAATGCCTTACAAATATGACCCAAAACAACCTATGAAGCTCTAGCAGTACATATCCAGAAATGTAATAGAATTCAAAAAATCGTTTTTAAACACAGCATATAAATCAATTGTATACCTGCATTCAAGAGGAAATGACTGAAAATGTCCTTGAGACACATGAAAGCGTTTTATTGAATGCCCTTGCACCATTTTTGGGACATTTTTAACATGACTATGTAACTCCCATAATCAAAATCTAAATTTGCCAACCACAGGTGGGAGCGTATTTACAAGAAACTTGCCCCATGAGGAACGCTTTCCATTTAAAAAGGGAAAAATAACATCATAGACACTCAAATGCCTTATAAATATGACCCAAAACAACCTATGAAGCTCTAGCAGTACATATCCAGAAATGTAATTGATTTCAAAAAATCGTTTTTAAACACAGCATATAAATCAATTGTATACCTGCATTCAAGAGGAAATGAATGAAAATGTCCTTGAGACACATGAAAGCGTTTTATTGAATGCCCTTGCACCATTTTTGGGACATTATTAACATGGCTATGTAACTCCCATAATCAAAATCTAAATTTGCCAAGCACAGGTGGGAGCGTATTTACAATAAACTTGCCCCATGAAGAACGCTTTCCATTTAAAAAGGGAAAAATAACATCATAGACACTCAAATGCCTTATAAATATGACCCAAACAACCTATGAAGCTCTAGCAGAACATATCCAGAAATGTAATTGTTTTCAAAAATCGTTTTTAAACACAACATATCTGTTTCAGCTTACATGAGAGACCATGGAATGGGCTCCATGTACAACAATAACTTGTGTTACTGCATGCCAGATTGCTACACAAAATATGCAATTAAAATTTCTCAAAGAAACAAAATCTATTTGTATATCACTTGAGACAAAGCCACATTTTAAAAACACAGCTTTCATCATCATTTTCTCCTTAAATCATACTATTCTCTATCTAAATTAAATAAATCTTTTCTCACCTTAGCAAATACTTTTTGAGTTTCAAAACAGTCTCAGAAATACACCAAATTGTCTTCAGCAGAACAAAGAGGATGCACTCCAGAGGCTGCAGCTATTGAAAGCACAGAAATACAGATATTCATTACACATATCTCTCATATTAGCCAATCATAACTCTTCCCTCACTTTTTTCAAATCAAAACCCTTCCCCCCTCTGCCCTCTCTGCCTTTTTTGCTTAGCAACCACCTCCTGAAAGACCTCTCATGTTTGCAAATTCACACAACAATGTTTCAATTGAACTCTGAACTCTCAGTGCACCTGCGTATCCAGTGCAATCTTTCATTAAATGTTTTTTCCTTGACCATTCAAATTACATCTTTTAAAGAACACATCCATGCACCCTAACTTTCTGTTTTCAGAAATGGAAATCCACCAATCACTGCTAATGAATCATTAGCACTGAAACTCCACAGTTTTTTTTCTTTACAAACTCCTACTGTTTCAACTGCCCTTTCATTACCACACTTCATCTGACTGCAGCACAACCTTCTCTCACCATGTTTAAAGTCTGGATTGTTGGACATAGTTACATCCACTGGGCTCAAAGGTATGCTGAGAACAGAAATTTACCTAACCTCAATTTACAAGATGTGGAAATTAAGTGGTTGGGCCAAAGAGGATTAAAATGTCACCAATTGATACCATTGGTGAAAACCTTTATGCATT
This sequence comes from Lissotriton vulgaris, assembly GCF_964263255.1. Classification (NCBI taxonomy): domain Eukaryota; kingdom Metazoa; phylum Chordata; class Amphibia; order Caudata; family Salamandridae; genus Lissotriton; species Lissotriton vulgaris. The sequence goes on from NC_141691.1 coordinate 639,027,961, forward strand.
TGCCAAAACCTGACCTGTTAATTGTGCACTGTGGAGGTAATGACTTGGGCACTTTGACTGGGGTAGGTCTGGAAATGCTTTTAGAGGACACCTTTGAGCAATTAATGGCACTTTTTCCTCAAACTGCCTTGGTATATTCCAATATATGCCAAAGACAGAAATGGAGGTGGTCCAACCAATTTTGTCCACAAATTGAGAAAGCGAGGAAGCATGTAAACAAATCTGTTTCAGCTTACATGAGAGACCATGGAATGGGCTCCTTGTACAACAATAACTTGCGTTACTACATGCAAGATATCTACAGAAGAGATGGAGTTCACTTCTTAGATGAGGGCAACAGAATTTTCATTCTGAATTTAAGACTGTGCATTGGTACCTACTTATAAGTACCTAAATGTACCATAAACCCAAAAGCTCTTCTCAGAGCTACCCTTCATCTGATCACTCACAATTATTATTTTTTTCTAACTTTTTTCACTAATTTTCCACAAAATACGCTCCCCGGGGCGCTACCCGGTTCGCGAACCGGAAGCTAACCTCGCGGAATTTTTTAAAAAAATGTTTTTTTCCGCACATATAAGCCTCCTCAGCCACCCTCAGAAAACCTAGGGGGTCAAGATAAGTCTACCATGACCCCTTCTACCCATTCTAAACATTATTTGCCCTCCATCTTGTATCTTAATGCAACCGAAACACAAAATGGTGGACTCCCGTGACGCTTAAGGTTCGCGAACCGAGCCGCTTCCCGGGAAGCGGTCCAAAAAAAAGGTGGGAAAGTAATTTACAGAAAAACGACTAGAGACACTCTCACCAAATATAGATTAGCTCATACTACATAACAATCCCTTTCATTTTCACAAATTTGATTGAAATTCCATTTAGCCATTTAGCCTGTAGACCTCTCTAAGTACCGTGAGGTAAATTACTTCACAAAACACATCTGAAGTGTTGGAATTGACAACCAATGAAAATGTTACTTTCATTTTCTACTTTTATTACCTGACATTTGATTGGTTATATACCTGAATATATATAAAGGAAGAGAAGGAAACACAGCCATTTTGACTACTACTTCTTGTTGTATATATCATTTGGAATATCACTAATCACTTCAACTTGTTTCTAAAGGTAAGTTGTTATTTTTAAAACTGAAGTATATTGTGCACTATAAGTAAATATGGTAAACTTTTTCAGATAGTTATATACTATCCCTCTGTAGTAGTTATAGATTTAGAAAGACTTCTCTGTTATAGTTATGGATGGACTTAGACTTCTCTTGTATAATTATAAATTTACTTACGTTAAATCACATACACTTTTTTATATTCCTACTTCCACTCTGATACTATACACTGCCCAAAGATAAATTCACTGATAAAAAATGCCTATCTAAAATTATTCCCAACAGTGCCCTATCTCTACTAATATATATTTTTTTATCCAAATTTCAGGCAAAATGAAAGGCGAAAACCAAGTTTCTTTTGAAATGGACCTGCAAGAGAGCAGCCAAGAATTGATTGATACAATTGATCAAATTGACATTAAATTTATGGATGAAAGTTTGGATAAAGAACTACTGCAATGTGTCCAAGCAGTAGAGGACCTCCTTGAAAATGAGGACATTTTACAACCTCACAGATTGCAAACAATATTCCAAGAAAATAATGACATTTCAGACACTGAAATGTTAGAAAGTTTAATAAATTATGAAACACAAACAAAATAAAAAAAAATGCTTTAAAAATAAAGACAAAAAAATCAACAAAAACAACAAACAATTAACATACAGTATTTGAAAAGTCTATCATTTTTTTTCCTTATAGTACGCTGCCCAGAACGCTTCCCGGTTCGCGAACTTGGCGCTCACCACGCAAAAAAAAAAAAAAATTTTTTTTTTGACTCTGCTGGGCCCTTTTAAAACCTCCACATAAAACCTAGGGGGTCAACGAGGATCTACTATGCCCCCTTATGGTAATTTCCCCCTTTGTTTTGGCCTCCTCTTGTCTCTCGATCCTACCGAGAGACAAGATGGCGGCCGCTCCGGACTGTTTAGAATGTTGACAGACACCGAAGAGCCAATCAGCTTTCTGCGCGCAAAGTTCCGTTACGCGAAAAGTACGCGAACCGGAGCGCAGCCCGGAGCGCTGTCACAGATATATATCTTACTTTGAACGTTAATTTCTCAAAATCCACTGGAGCACATATATTGAGACCTAGCAAAGGCACATCGGGCTAACAGTCCCTACAATTTTGCCAAGTTTCGTGCAAATCCATTCAGCCGTTCGAGCTAAAAGTGAGGCCAACCGCCCTATGGAAATTAACATGGGAAAAACACGTTTTGGGACCCCCCTTTTATCTCAGCCCCCCCTTGCCAAACACCCTCCAAAATTTCAGGGGCTGCTCAGAAACAAAATGTGCCATTTTCCTGAAAATTTCAGCCAATTCCGTCCACAAACGCCAAAGTTATTAGACATAGAATTTTCAGAAATCCCATAGGGAAAAAATCCTAACTATATATACCTACTGGCGACCGCCAGTAGGTGTTATATATATATATATATATATATATATATATATATATATATATATATATATATATATATATATATATATATATATATATATATATATATATATATATATATATATATATATATATATATATATATATATATATATATATATATATATATATATATTCAAACAAAAGTTGCCCGAGTTTGAATCCTTTAATCGAGGACTTCAGGTTGACAATCTTAAACACCCCTTTGTATTTGAGCCCAATATGTTTCAAACATCTTCTGTCCTTGATCACGGGCTATGGAAAGGAGCAGCGGTCGGTAAAATGCAGAGCACCTGATAATGATCCACAGTCCCGCCCCACTGGGCGTGTGCTAACTGCATACTGGGACTTGTAGTTCTGCATGATTCTTTACCATTTTGGGTGCTGCCTTGCCCCTCAAAACTTGTTCCGATAAAATATCCAGTGGGTAGACAGGAATGATGTTAGGCTGCCACACTGTTAATTGCAATGTCACTCGACACAGGCTCCACCTTCCAACAGTGTTTGGGTTTCCAAACGCCGGATCCGTATTTGTAACAGCGGAGTGTCTTCGTGTCTGAGCAAGCCGCTATTATTCAAACAAAAGTTGCCCTCAGGTAAAGACGCCGCACAAGTGGAGTTTGAATCCTTTAATCGAGAACTTCAGGTTGACAATCTTAAACACCCCAGTCTTTGTATTTGAGCCCAACGCATTTCAAACATCTTCTGTCCTTGATCACGGGCTATGGAAAGGAGCAGGGGTCAGTAAAATGCAGAGCACCTGATAACTGGGTGTTTAAGATTGTCAACCTGAAGTCCTCGATTAAAGGATTCAAACTCCACTTGTGCCGTGTCTTTACCTGAGGGCAACTTTTGTTTGAATATATGTATAAATATCCATTTTTTGTTTTGCTAATAACTTTGACGTTCGTTTGATGAATCTTCATGAAATGTTCAAAACATTTGATTATGTTGAAAGTTTGGGGGTGATTGGTCAGGGGGGGCTGAGATAAAAGGGGGGTCTCAAAACTTGTTTTCTCCATGTTAATTTCTATAGGAATCTTTAGACAAGGCTACAGGTCGAACGGGTGAACGGAATTACCCAAAAATTTGGCAGGGAGAAGGGTCTTGGTCTAGAAAACACGCTTTTGTTTACTTGATGTAAATTCGTTCAGTAGTTTTGGAGAAATATTAAAATTTACAGATATCAATATTTGGGAATTCTGCCATCTGATTGGCTGAGGCGTTACGAGCACGAGCTTGCTGCTGATTGGCTGCGAGCAGTTGCAACTAGGAAGTGTTGGCTGCCATTTTGTGATTCTGTTGAAGCGAGTAAGGGGGAAAAAAGGGTGAAAAAAAGTGGGAAAGAGAAGGGTAGGAGCACTGTAACCTCTGTGGGGTGTTTAGAGTGTGCTATAGAGGGGTTGCGAAGTGAAGTAATCACCCCTACCGGTGTGAAACTGGTGGGCTATGGAAATTAAGTGAGGTATTGCCTAGAGTCTAATGCTGCTAAGGTGAGCTGGTGTGGGACTCAGGGATTAAAGCGTGAGCCCAAATTGTGTGTCTTATGCTGTGAAGTCATGTGCCGTGGCCGCTGCACTACACTTGTGGAAGTAGTGTCAGCATGTGTTTATAACTACTAGGACGAACTACTGACCCATACTAGTCTGAAAGTCCTGGGGTACGGAAAATATGTGAGGTATTGCCTAGAGTCTGATGCTGCTAAGCTGAGCTGCTGCCGGACTCGGGGATGAAAGTGTGAGTCCAAACTGTGTGTCATATGCTGTGAAGTCATGTGCTCTGGCCACTGTGCTACATCTGTCCAAGTAGTGTCAGCATGTAGTTATTGCTACTCGGAGGAACTTTTGTTTCGAACATTGTAACAGCGTATGGTGCTTAGGGGGTGTTATACAGGGAGTGCAAAGGTACATTCACGCTTATCAAATTAATTTGGTATTTGTGAAGTGCAAACTACTCACTCCTACTGGTGTGATGGCGCTTGGGGCATAAGCCGAGCTGCTAAAGGAGTCGGGTTAAAGTCGCTGAACTACTGACCTCTACTGGTCTGAAAGGGCTGGGTACGGAAATTAAGTGAGGTATTGCCTAGAGTGTTATGCTGGTAAATTGAGCTGATGCTGAACTCGGGGATGAAACTGTGAGCCCAAACTGTGTGTCCTATGCTGTGAAGTCATGTTCTCTGGACGCTGTGCCACATCTGTCCAACTTGTATATGGTGCTTAGGTGGTATTGTATAGGGAGTGAGAAGGTAAATCAATACAGTATTTTGTAAAGTGCAAACTACTGACCCCTATGGGTGAGTAGAGCCGGTGATCAAAGCTAGAGCTCTGTGCTGCGAAGTGAGATGGTGTGGCCGCTGCGCCATAGCTGTGTGGAGAATACATTTTAGCATGGGTCCGGGAGTTGCCATTACCTGGCCCTAATAAGCGGGCCTAAGTTGTAAGTTATAGGGTGGCTCTAAAAAGAGCCCTTGTGTTCATTAGTTGGAGCTACATATACGTGCGGATGCACAGCTTCAAGTTATTCAGGAAAACTCGATTTCTCTGATCTGTGAAGTGTACTCCATAACTTCTATAGATATCCACCATATCAAAACATATGTTGTTGTTGTAGATGGACCCCATTTTGTTGTCTCTGGGGTATGCTGACACAGCTTTGTTGACTTTCTTCCTAGATTTTTCAATCTGAGAACAAAATTGTTTTGTCCATTTCCACTTCTGTCTTTGGCATATATTGTAATATACAAAGACAGTTTGAGGCAAAAGTAATATCATTTGTCCAAAGATGTCCTTCTTAAGCATTTCCAAACCTACCCTAGTCAATGTGCCTAGGTCGTGTCTACCACAGTGCAGTATGATGAGGTCAGGGTGTTGGAGATGCAAACAGGTTTTAACCAAAGGCAACAATTGGTGCCACTTCAATCCTCTCTGTGGAAAACATTTAATGTCCACATTTTGTAAACCTAGGTCTAAGTCAATACGTCTCTGTTCTGCATACCTCTTGCACCAGAAAACATAGCTATGTCCAACTATGAACACTAGCATTTTGAAGGTATGGCTGAAAGGTATGGAAAGATGTCTGTAGCTCATGCAGTTCCTTGGTAGAATAAGAGATATGTTTAAAGATGGGGAACTAGTTTTTGTTCACATACAAAATGATACCTGATTGGGAGATGAAAAGCTTTGTTTTTTAAAAGTAGGGTGCACATTCATTTTGTTGAAAAGCATGTTTGCGATTGGTTAAGAAAAAGCAGTTTGAACGTGGAGTACATATTATAGGATAAAATGTGCTCAACTCAACCACACCTGCTACTTGCATTTGGAAGGCACTGTTAAAACAATCGTGAACTTTTAACCTGCATGTGCCGTTGAATGTTCGAGAAAATGTTGCAAAAAAATATTGTTAGGTTTAAAAAAATTGATGAACGTTTAACCTGCACATGTTGTAGAATGTTCTAGAAAGTGTGTTGATAGAATACGTTGCACTGCTGACTTCGATGTGTCGTTGAATTTGAAAAAAACTGTTGATATGGAAAATTAAAAAGAAACTAATAGAGAGAAGTTTTGAAACGTAAAAGAATCAAGGAAGTATTTTAATTTGTTTGTTACTTGGAGAGAGAGAGAGAGAGAGAGACGGACGCAGACGACCAAACAGCTGAGGGTGCAACCAGCCTTCTGCGCATCATATCATGGACTCTTTATGGTTGTGACCCATAGAGCGTTCTCCAGCTAGTCAGCACCGGCAATAAAGGATGTGACGTTGATCTATTATATTTGTGTGGTCACATAGCCTGTGCCGGATGGGTGTGGTGTGTGGGCAAACTTTCCCTCAGGGAGTGGCCATGAGATGTTGAGAACTGGACCACTGATCTGCACACCAACGGCGAGTACGCCAGTGACAGGTAGCTATGTGGGCCCAACCTCAGAACGGAATCGGAGTGGTGTGGCGTATGACGGAACAGGGCAGGGATGACTACAATGACGCGGACGGCTTGTAGAACTGCATCTGGATGTCGAGCGGACGGGCCGAACTGTTCGTAACTCACACTATATAAGTATTGAAAACCATTTTGTGATTCAGTCTGTCAGCTGGCATCTGTCCGAGGCATTTGTGAAAACATAACGGAGTTATTTCTGTGAGAGACATCCCTTTGACGCTCCCTCTCCCCACATTAGCAGGTAACGTACCCTCTTCCCACATTACCAACATACCCCCACCAACCTTCTTGAGCCCGGAAGTGTGCCTGTGCGGTTGGAGAAAGAAGAATCTTAGTCATGTATAGATTTACATATAAAAAAATTATTTAAAGAAAAGAACAACAAATAAGACTGAAGGGAGTCTGGTGCTGTGGTCGCTGCCACGAAGTTGACGTCACTGTCGTTCAGGACTCAGGACACAGTTACACATGTGGGATTGGTTTGTGTTACATAGGGTTAGTAGTACCAGAAGCATTGAGACTTTATGAGCCTGTGATGATGGTTAATATGGACGGGTCACACTAGGAGCAATGTGTTGTGCCTACTGGACTGCGTCATGTGGAATCGGGACTGTAACTGAATTGTGAGGCCTGCTGACCGTAGTGTCGCAATGAGGAAGGGCCCACAGGCATGTGCACACATTGGTGGCCCCACCTGCTTGCGTAGTGCTAGTTCAGTGGCACCACCTGTCGGCAGACTTCAATCTGTAAATACTCCTCACTAATAGAAGGGAGTGAGGTGCTGTGGTTGCTGCCATGAAGTTGGGGTCGCTGTAATTCAGGACACACTTGTGTTAAAGAGGGTTAGTGGGACTAGGTGTCGCCGACCTTAAATATCAAAATATGCCTCACTGATCTAAGGGAGTGTGGTGCTGTGGTCGCTGCCACGGACTTGGGGTCAGTGTGATTCAGGACTCAGGACACAGTTACACATGTGGAATTGGCTTGTGTTGAATAAAGTTAGTGGCACCATGTGTCGCCGCCGTTGCATATGTCAATATGCCTCACTGATTGAAGGGAGTCTGCTGCTGTAGTTGTCTCACGGCATTGGGGTCACTGCTATTCAGGACTCAGGACACATTTACGCATGTGGGATCGTCTTGAGTTGAACGGAGTTAGTGGCACCACGTGTCGCCGGTCTTCCACAGTGTAGGTCAGAGGTAGCGGTGAGCAAGGGCCCATATCCATGTGCATACGTTGGTGGCCCCACCGGCCTGCGTAGTACAGGTTCAGTGGCACCACGTGTCACTGGCCTTCCATATGTAAATATCCTTCAGTGATTGAAGGGAGTCTGGTGTTGTGGGCGTTGCCACAAAGTTGGGGTCGCTGCCATTCAGGACTTAGGAACCAGCTACACATGTGGGATCGGCTTGCGTTGAACAGGGTTAGTTGGCACCACATGTTGCCAGTCTTCCACAGTGTAGACCGGAGGCAGCGGTCAGCAAAGGCTCACAGGCAGGTGACGTTGACTTGAGCTGCACAGATTGGGAGCATTTGGTCTTCTTAACCCAATTTACTTTGCTACTAATCTTGAATTGTGAACCGTGTAACCTCAGTGTACGTCGCAGGTAGTGGTCAGGATGGGAGCACCGCCACGTGGTGTTGAGTTGAGCTGCACAGTTAATGGCACCAAGAGCACTCAGCGTGTGTGCACCCAGCGATGATACTGGGTTCAATGTCTTGCTTTGATATGGGCACGTGAAGATGAGTTATGGTGCAGTGAGTTAGTAGCACCTGAAGCACACAGCGTTTGCGCATCCTGCAATAATGCATGGTCTCAGTGTACCGCACTGAGCGCAACATATCTTGCGAACTGGACTGCGTCATCTGCAATCGCCACTGTATCTGAATTGTGAGCCCTGCTGTCCGCAGTGTACATCGAAGGCAGTAGTTAGCACAGACATCGAGGAATGCTTTTTGTCACTTCTTGACAAAATCCGAGGACATCGAGTGCAAATCTCTGTGTAATTAATAAATCAAGGCTGAATTCAAATTGTGAACTGTGCTGTCCGCAGTGTAGATCGAAGGCAGTAGTCGGTACAGACATAAGTCTGCGTTGCTGTGGCGCTGGGTTCACAGGGGGCTTGTGTGGAGGAGGCCCTAGGTTTTACAAACATTATAGTTAGGAATTAGTATTTTAAAAACCTTAGAAATTCACAGAAAAAAACATAGGTTTCAGGGACGTTATAGTTAGTTCGGACATTTCACTCATACAAAACTATAGAAATTCCGCTGTTATAGTTAGTTGAGCTAACTATAACTCGCGCCCCCGCAATGCACTGCTGATGACTTCACATATTACATCATTCATGACATGGTCAGTGACATCACTGATGACATCACTGATGACATCTCAAATGACATCACTGATGACATCAACCACGTGACATTCTGATGCACCTCATCAGACCTTCATTTAACACTTGATACACCCACTCTAAAATACAGACTGTATTTTTCGAAATCATGAGCACACCAATACCAGTTAAAGACATATCGACTGACTAATTCCTAGGTCTACATACACATCAATTCATTCACCCTTACAGTCACTCATACATACAGTCAGCCATCAATGTAACATTATCATATCCAGGCACATATCTATACAGACACTCAGACACCGCCTCTCATTCATAGAGTTATTCACACACCTAGTCCGTAATGGAAATAATGAATCACACTTTTATTTACTCACCTGTACAGTTATACACATACCACCTCACTTATTTAAACATATACTAACACATACTTTCACTCTAATACAATAACTAATACAAGCACAAACTGATCCATACAGACAGTCTCACAATGACTCACTCTCACATATAGTCATTTGTACATTCCAAAACTCACATATACTGCCTTTCACATATGCAGTTACTCACACATGTACCACTGAGGCATCCATTCACTCACCAAGACACCCATACAAAACCTCACCCAGACATACAGCCCTTCACAGATACAGACTTGAACACATATACGCAGTGAATTATCCACTCACATATTTATGCACAGAGTCACACACACAGACACTGAGGCACCCATACAGATACTCAGACAAGGAATCAATAGCCTATATAGATCCTCATTCAGCTGCTAACCAAACCATGCAACCGCTTACACACCATCTGACAACCTAAAGTGTGTGAATGTATGTATCAGTCACTAACACATGCATTAAGTAAGACACAATTAATAACTCACTTATACAGTCAGTCACACACCTACTTAATCATGCATCCTGACTCTTATACACCCATTCATTCTTTAATACACCTTGGCATATATATATATAGATATATATATATATATATATATATATATATATATATATATATATTCAAACGTTACTGCTCTCCAGTGAAAACACCCACGCAATGTTAAGATTTCACCTTTATTTGTTTGGCAAGCAGCTGTAGGTTAATTCATGGCTTCTCCAGCGTAGTTCAGCCGATTTGTCATACGCGTTTCTGGAAGAATCCCTTGTTCACTGACTCGGCATCTGGTGAA